>NW_020837969.1:21622384-21629265 GCF_003676395.1 Aethalodelphis obliquidens | reverse complement strand
CTTTCTATCTTGTTCCATTGATCTATATTTCTGTTTTTGTGCCAGTATCATATTGTCTTGATTACTGTAGCTTTGTAGTATAGCGTGAAGTCAGGGAGTCTGATTCCTTCAGCTCCACATTTTTCCCTCAAGACTGCTTTGGCTATTCGGGGTCTTTTGTGTCTCCATACAAATTTTAAGATTTTTTGTTGTAGTTCTGTAAAAATTGCCACTGGTAATTTGATAAGGATTGCACTGAATCTGTAGATTGCTTTGGGTAGTATAGTCATCTTCACATCTACATATTGATTCTTCCAATCCAAGAACACAGTATATCTCTCCATCTGTTTGGGTCATCTTTGATTTCTTTCATCAGTGTCTTATAGTTTTCTGCATACAGGTCTTTTATCTCCTTAGGTAGGTTTATTCCTAGGTATTTTATTCTTTTTGTTGCAATGGTGAATGGGACTGTTTCCTTAATTTCTCTTTCTGATCTTTTCTTGTTAGTGTATAGGAATGCAAGAGATTTCTGTGCATTAATTTTGTATCCTGTAACTTTACCAAATTCATTGATTAGCTCTAGTAGTTTTAAAAAAACATCTGGGAGGTTTTATTTTCATCTTTACTTTCAACACTTTCCCTGATTAAAAAAATATATTGGCTGTCAGATTTTTAACTTCCAAAGCTTTTCTTTTTCTGTTCTTTTAAAAGACATACTCTTCTTGTTTCACGTATGCATATTTGCTTATTTCTCTGAGCATATAGGTTTCTATGGAATTTTCTTCTGCTCCCTGCATTGTCTGTTTCTTCTGAACACATGTTTTCCATTTGTTCGTTTGGTCTCTTTTACCTTCCTTTTTCTTAGACCATTTCCTCAAATATCTGTCAAGTTGTGCGTGGCCATTTATGAGTGAGGTGCATTTCTGAGTGATTGTAAGTTGTGTGTTTCATGAGACTAGTGTCTGGTGGGCTTTACTCTAGCATGACTGGGAAGGGACCTCACTGGTTCACTGGGCAACATCTCAATGTTAATATCCCCCAGAGGAGGATGCATGTCCCCATTTGTTGCCAGAAGGGTGTAAGTCTGGCTGTAGATGTATGGAGCTGGGCAGAGGAAAGGACTGGGTGGGGTGAGTTTTCATGGTTCCATATATAGACCTTTCACATAGTTCTTCTACGTTTTGATCCGCCGTTCTCATTCCACCCCCACTGGAGAGGTTTTGATAACCACCTCTAAAGATACTTGTGGCTGTTCTTAGGGTTTCTTAATAACTTATTAAGTTATTAAGCACTGCCCTTTATTCCCTCATAATCCTGTGACTCAGAGGGAAAGCTGCTGATTCTGTGGCCATGTATCAGGGAGCTAAGAGTTACAGCTCAATTAATATTTACACTCTGAGCTACTTAAATTTTAGTCATGATATACAAGAAAAAAATCAGTAAAATGAACATCTTACTGACAACAGATCAAACACTTGTCAGTATAAACTGTCAACAGCAATTATTTATAACTGATAAACTAGAAAGTCTCATGTCACTAGAAAGACAAATTTATGTAGAAATCTTTTTCAGTGACACTGGCAAGTATTGGCAAATACAACTAGCCTAGCATCTCCTGGCCACTGAAATGAAAGTTTGAAATGATGGTCATTTACGGGGTTTTACTGCATTTAGTTTCCTGAAACTGAGGCTCCAATTGGTAAAATAATTTGATCATTCTCCCCAATCAAACCTTACAGACTTGACAATACAGATTATTTTTTAAGTTGGGCATCTCTGCAGAAATTACACCAGATCTCTTTGTGTTTTGAGGAATGGTTGCCTAAGTTGAATTTCCAGGCTGGGAAAATTGTGTGGTCCCAGGATTACTGACTCTGTGGTCATCTCAGAGCCTGGCAAAGGAAGATGCTCCTTCTGTGAGTTAATCATCCCACTGCTTTCCACGACATGTATATATATGTCTGAAATTCCTAGAGGAAATACTCACCATATTCTTGGAGTCTTCATATTTGTATTCACTGTGCAATTTGCAACATATACAGTATTTAAGGGACCTTTTGGCAAGTCTGAAAAATAGCTTTCTGGGCAAAGTGCTGTGCCCAGACTGAGCCTGCGGGTGGCAGCAGAAACTCAGGCATGGAAAAAAGCCAGCCCACAAAGGCTTCTTGGGAACTGTGGACCCTCTATTTGCTTCCAGTGACTTGCAAAAAAGGACCTGGAAGCTTTAGCAGCCATAATTTTAGTGGATTTAACACACCACTTGAAGCCATCCTATCTGTTCTTCAGCGTGAATGGAGATATCTGAGACCACTAGCACAAACTGCAAAGAATCATGTATTCCCGGTTAAGTTAAAAAAAAAAAAAAAATCAGAATGTCCTTCTTAGCAATAGGGCATTATTTAGGCTAAGTTGGACATTTAATGAGCGATAGCTTCCAAATTATGGCCTGTGACAGCTATTATTCATGTTACTTATGCTAGAACAAACTCTCCCCGTTTGACTGGGTTGCTAAGGAAACAACGCAGACCCTCCAAGGGGTAGGCAAGAGACAGGGGGCATAAAATGACTCATCACTTGTAAACTCATGGCTCTCCTACAGCCGATATCACAGCTGCTGCTGTTGTATCTCATTTCATCTGATATTATTTGGTCTGCATATGCCTGATTTATTTTTACCCATCCTTTAATTCTTAAAATTTCTGTTCAGCTTTACAGTTTGTGTCTTCTAAGGAATTTGCCTATTTTATCTAAGACATCTTTTTAATGTCTGGAGGTGGGGACGGTCTCTAGTGACCCCTTCCTCCCTTCACTCCCAATGTTGGTAATTTGTGTCCTCTCTTTTATTCTTGGTGAGTCCGGCTAGAGTTTTTATCATTTATTTGGTTGAGTTTTTCAAAGAACCAGCTTTGAGCTTCACTGATTTTTCTCTATTATTTTTTCTGTTTTCCATTTAATTGTTTTATGATCTTATCTTTATTATACATCTAGCATATATTTGTGCTTTTTTGCATTATAATTTCTTGCATTTGCATATTTTAAAATATACATTTTACAAGAATATATATGCTTGTCACAAACTTTTGTATTCTTAGTTTTTTTCCCCCCCTCATTAGCTCTTAAGATTTAATTTTTCCTTTTTTTTTTTTTTTTGGAGCATTGTGGATTTTCCTTAGTAATGAAACAAGGGTGACCCATGTTCAAGAATTCAAAAGTGTAAAAATATCCTTCTTCTGCCCTCACATTTGAATATTATGCTTCTGGACAAGATTCACAGATCACAGTTCTTTTGTAATCAAAAGTCTGCAAATGGGAAGTTTGGTACTAGCCTATATTCTCTTCTTATGCAAGTACCTGTTTTTCCTATCTGAATGTTGTATTTTCTCCATCCTTGGGGTTTGGAGATTTAAGTGACGTATAGCCATCTCTGTCTGTTCCAATAAATTTTACTTGGGTATTGGTGAGCATCTGCTAATAGAAACAGTCTCTCCTCAGCTCAGAAAAATTTTCTTATATAGTTATGTGAACATTAATTTTTCTTCATCCAGTGTTTTTCTCCCTCTAACACTCATTTTTCATGTAATAAAATCCCAGGCCAGGTCCATTCCTATCTATTTGTATCTTCTATTTCCTTGTATTTTGTTCAGCATTCTAGTTTTTCCATTTCTTCTCCCCAAATTCCAGTTCAGTTCTAGGCCAAGTCTACTGTGTGTCTCATGTCCTCTATGGAATTTCTAAATTTGTAAATCAGTTTTTGAATTTCTGAAAGCCTTCCTTTTGCTCCAGTGACATCTCCTGGGAGATCTTTTTATGCTTTTATTAAAGTTCTCTCTTGTCTTGTCTGCTAGCAGAACCTCAACAGAAACAAACCTACTCCCTTTAGCCAGCCTGCTCGCCCCTCTGCACCAGATGCCTCTTCCTGGGGGGGTTCCCTCAGCCCCACAGAAGTCAGGCTGTTGAAAAACCATGGCAAATGGTGAACTGGCAGGAAGTGGTGAATGAGTCGGCAAGTTCATTTTATGGTGGATGGGGGTGGAGCTTATTGTTTATAGGATGGGAAGAGATGCAAGTTCGGGGGGAGGGGCTCAGGGGAGAGAGGGAAAGTCTCTGATGAGCACAGGCTGCAAACAATTCATTCCTCAATGTGACGCAGGGTCTTCATTCTCTTCAAAGAACATGGACAGCAAACATGAAGACTGCCAGAAAGATCCTTTAGAGTCTTCAACTGGGCTCCCTCAGATGCCCCGGCATCAGCATTCTGTATCATCTGGAGTCTCAGTTGAAGAGGCAAATGTACCCCACTAGCCTGCACTTTCCGCTCTCCACCTAGCGAGCCCAACAGTGAGTCTCTGCACCTGTCCTTTCTCTACAGCATTCAATCCTCAGATGCACCCAAGAACCCCTCTAGATACCTACGCACCAACCTTACCTGGGAGTTTAATGTAGAATCTCATGCCCCACCTCAGATCTACTGACAAGAAATGTTCATAGTAACAAGATCCCCACGTAATGTGTCTGTACCTTAAAGCATAAAAAACATGCCCTGGGCCACTGCCCCCAGCTACAGACACCTGCTGGCATGTCACACTTATCCTGGCTGTTGAGTGGCCCCAGCAAGGAGGTGGCAGGATGCTGGGTCCAGAAACACATGCTTAACCTGACATTTTCTCAGAATCCTTTCATTATAGATTTTCAAGTGTGTTTTTAGATGTTTGTAACAATATAGTTTTAGACTTATAAGAATGCTGAAGCTTAAAAAGACCTGAAAGAGGACCAATTTCCACCATCTGACTGTATAAATGAACCCATAGGCTAAGAAGCTTAATAAATATCATAGAACTAATAAGCATTGGGGCAAGAAAAGAATGTCTAGAACGCTGCTTTCTTTCTTCATTTCACTGCCCACATCTTACTGAGCAATAATTTTTGTAGTTGTTCTATAAACAAACAAGTACCAGTCTTCAAATATAACTGGGACAAAGCTAAACCAGAACCAAATCAAAACAACAAAAACCACCACAAAAAAAAAAAAAGAAAGAAAGAAAGGAAGAAAAAGGGAAGGGAAGGGGAGGGAGGAAGAAGAAACATCTGGTAAATGAAGTATGAAGCCACACTTTCAAAGTCAGAGAGCTAATAAACTAATAAAATCAGATAGCTGTAGCTTTCCCTTGGTCACAATCTGGCAGTATTTGGTAAAAAGCAGAAAAAGAAAATTGCTGAGTAAACCAAGATCTATCTTTCATTAGGTGAAAAGGAATATAAGAGTTCTTGTGGCCTTACCAGAGAGTAGCCTGCGGTAGAGGAATGAATGGCTCCCCAACACTTTGATCACAGACATTGAAGGCAAACCCGTGGAGAAGGGCGTGTGGGAGGGACTGAGGGCAGAGCCTGGGTGGGACCAATGGGCGTAAGGAGGAGGGGCAGAGGTGAGAGACAGCAGGTACCACAGATGGGATTACAGCTCCTGGCGAACACCTGACCAAAGAAGCAAGGCAAAGGTTAGCACGGTACAGAGGAAAGTCACTAACTGCCTGTCTTTCTTGTTAGAAACTTAACGTGTGAACAGAGCACGCAGACGTTGACCCCAAACCTTTGGCTGCGGCTCTGAAGTCTTTGTCTGTACCACTGGGGGTCCCTGCTGGTGATCCATGCTGACATCTGCCACTATTCTTTTTTAAGATGAAGAATAAGTGAAACACTTTTCACAATAAGTGAAACAACAGTGAGGTCCATACTATCTTTTCCTGCTCTTTGACTTCGAGATCTTTTACTCTGAATCTCAGGTTGAGTCCCTGGGGTACACTCTTTGGAGAAACAGCAAAAGGAGTTAGGATGACTCATTTTTAACAGTGACAACAACATTTTAAAGGCTATTTAGAAATAAAAGTACATTTTAAATTGAAATCATAAGTGACACAAATTTGGGCAAGAAGTGAAATCAAATGGATCCATGGAATGGAGACTCCCCCAGAAACATGATTAAATCAAGGAGCAGGTTGTCACTTAGGATGGGATAAGGACAGCAGTTTTTAAAATGTCTCACGTCACACCAGAGTATATTAGCAATCTGTTAATCAGATGGCCCAGATGGACACAAGCAAGGGAGGCTGGGAAAAGGTGATTCTCTGGTATTTATACTCAAACAGATGGGTTCCTCCAACGTAATTCAGTTTGCCACATTGCCAAATCAACAGCTAAGAAAATGAACACAGATTGGACTTGCTGCATAAATGGTCCTCTGTAGCAGGCTTCTTTTTTCTTCCAAATTGCTGCTTAAATTTCACCTCTTTCCTGAAATCTTTTCAGGCTAATATCTCCTGGCATGTCATCATTTAACATTTCTTCCTTTTGGCTGTTTGATACACAAATGGACACCCACACAATTCTCTGCTACCCAGCCTGAGGATAAGGTGTTGGTGAATCAGCTTGCTGATGGAGATTCACTATGCTTAAATATACATAAATTAGCAAATTCTATAGTTAGAAAATAAAATGTACCTAACACCAAATAAATCATTTTAGCATCAATTTTTAAAGTATTAAGCTTCATCACAATTTACCCTATCATTTTATTACTAATTACACATTTTCGAACTTCTGCCAGCACCCAGCATTCACAACGGTCACAGGATTTATTAGATTACTGTTTATATGTATATACTGGGCTAACTACACACTCATGTTCTCATGAGTCAATGGGAGGGGTATATTCCATTAACCACGCTATATTTCTTTAGTACAAATTTATATTTATGACCAAGTGGGATGGATGTATCCCAGGAGTGCGAGGATGGTCGTAGTGCAAACTCCTGACAATTAAACTGTAAGGCCGGCAGGTCCGGGGAAGGGCCCAGGGAGCCAGACGGAACCGCCCCCCCCCCCCCCCCCCCCCCCCCCCCCCCCCC
>NW_020837969.1:21485360-21622284 GCF_003676395.1 Aethalodelphis obliquidens | reverse complement strand
CCCCCCCCCCCCCCGCCAAGGAGGCTGATGTAACCGACCGGTCTTCCCACTCCCCGAGGGGCGGAACCAACGGCTCTGAGGCTGATGCAACCGACACCTGACATTGCCACAACACCCGAACGATTACCAAAAAGGGGGCTGCTTCACACAGCAAGCGCCTCCCCTGCGTCCACCCCTATAAATTTCGTTCGCGCCCGCACTCAGGCGCAACTTCTCTGGCCCCTTTCTTTCAGACCAGTGAACCTCGCCCGGGAGCGTTCCCAAATAAAGCTTGTTTAAGCTCTCCTCCGTTTTCGGTGCCGTTCCTTACATTAGCTTTTTTTTTTTTTTTTTTTTCCTGTACTATAAGCGCCTGACATTAAGCTTTTGATTGCCAAGCATCCACCTGGAAGGCTGCTATCTCGAATAAACATATTGCCAGATACGTAACTACACAAAGAGCCAGGCTACTCCACGCACACAGTTCCCCTTTTTAGAAAGCTCTAGGTGACTTAAATAACTGACCACTTGAGTGACTCTACTTTTCCGTTCCTGCGCTTTAATTCCTGCTCTTATATTTAAAATTCACCAATAAGGGATGAACCCTCAAGACCGTGGGCACCCCACTGTCAACCTCAATAAAGGCAGAACCCCACATCCACATTCGCTGTCTCTGCTATGACCTCGCTGTGCCTCCAGGACCCGTGAGTAATAAACCTCGTCTTCTCAAAGTTCTCTCTCTTGTGGCTGTTGCTGAGGTGCACCCTTCAATCATAATAAACCCACAAGGGCCGGTCCAGCCCCACATTGGCTCCGGTCTGGGAAACGCCTGCGGGGGCTGCTTCGGTAGTACAGCCCAGGTGAGTGCCCCAGGCATGTCGAGCCCATAGCATCACTATTAACAGGCTGAGACCGACCCAAAACATTGGTTTAACATCTGAAAGTAGATCAATATAATGCACCATATTAACAAAGGATCAAAATCACATGATCATCTCAATAGACACAGAAAAAGCATTTAACAGAATCTAACTCCCCTTCACGATAAAAATACTGAACAAACTAAGCATACAAGGAACTTCCTCCAGCTGTTAAGGGGCGTCTTGAAAAACCCACAGTGAAGACCTCATGTAATGGACAAAGACTGACTGCTTTCCCGCAAGATCAGGAATATTACTGGCTCCAAATTCCAAGTCCCAGCGGGACGCATCAGCCCAGCTTGGGTCACATGCCTGCTCCCTACTGGGCTGGGGCGCACAGAGCAATGCTCTGTCCATGGGCACTGGTGGGAGGTGGGGACTGGCCCCCACCAAGACACCCCACGACGGGGAGGAGGTAATTCTCCACGAGGAGATTCAGGTGCTCTTGGGAAGGGCCCGGATCCCAAACGGCTGAAAAACAAACCCCAACAGAGTACTGTTTTATAGTACTATTTGGGTCTTCTCACTCCAACTGGCATGTTCTTTGTTTGCCATTTCACAATATTTCAATATATCTTTGATAATTCAAAATATATTTTGAGGTCCTAATTGTGAACATTAATGTTATTAAAGACTATGGCTAGTGGATTTTGAAATGAAAGTTGTTGCCGGTTCTTGCCTCCAGACCATTTCTTTCTTGGCAGATCCCGTTTATGGGGGCTCTACCCTTCTCCTGGGGTGAGAGGGAAGCCTGCAGTGTGTGTGGTTTTTTGTCTTCAACTGCTGGACCACTGCCCCATCTAATTAGAACCCTAGCTATAATAACCCCAGCTGGGTCCCCTCTTTACCTCTTGACAGCTCAGCCTGGACCTAGTTGGAATCTTTGTACGCCCACTTGGACGTGGCTTTAGAATGCCAGGTTATCAATTGGAATCGCTCTGCCTCGGCCAAGCTGCAGCCCTCCTGATTCTCTCCTTCCTTCTTCCTCCCCTAGGCTCAGTTGGCTTCTCCTTCCCAAGATGCTATGGAAAAGACAGCCAAGGTGTCGTCTTTAAACCACTGCTCGTGGGAAGTTTCGAGGAGGCATCCAAGTAGTCCTCCCGGAAGGCTACGGATTTATTTTAATGATGTTTCCATAACATAACGTGTTTATATTTTGTTTCTTGGACTCCGAAAATTTTCTCCAGGACCAGTTTATAAGTCACATAAGGAAAGAAATTCCACTATGCTATAACTATACCTTGAATACTAAACGTTCTTAGGAAAATGTGAATTTGATTAGGTCCCCTCCCTACTAAAAATGGTCCCAAAGGTTCCCAAGAACCTCCCTTGGTTTGGCCCATCAGGTACTTCATGCCCTGGGTGGGATCTGCCCATTTGCCCAGCTTCAGTGCCGGCCATCACCCCATGAGAACCTTCACTCCAGTGATTCTGCACTGACAGCAAGTTCTCACAACATGCCTCCAGGCCTTGGTGTTTTTCTATTCTGTCTGCCTGGAATGTTCTTCATATGGATAACATATCTTTCAAAAATTAGCTCAATGTCATGCTCTCTGTGAAGCCTGCCCAATCAGCCTAATCCAGGCCCATCTCTGCTTCCTCCTCTTTGCTTTCACAGAACGTCCATACGTCCCTCTGTCACATGTATCACACCGCACTGCAGTGATGGGGGTGGGAAGTTGTAGGGCGTGTATCTTAAATTATTTTGAATCTCCAGTGCTTGGTGCGCCTTAAAGTTATGGAAGTGCCTACCGCATAGGGAGCAGAGTGGTGCACTTAACATTTTTTTCTTTAAATCAACAAGAGCTGAGAGTGAGTGCAGATTTATTATTACTCATGACGGTCATGAGACTTTGAAAGATTAGTTTCCAATCAACTGAATTCATAAAGCATCTTTTAGTTTTCATAACAACACTTATTTTCCAGATCTGATCAGAAAGTTTAGGCATTAAATTTAAAAGTCAGAATTAAGGAAAAAACCCTCAACAGCAGATCACTAAAAGCAGTTCAATTCAATTTAACATTTGTTGTGTATATCCTATATGCAAGACACTGGTTACTAAGATATTGGTTCACTTTCACTAGACACTGAATTTCAGGAAAACAGTGAAATACAAATTTTCAGAATGAAAATACTTTAGATTTTTCTGCATAAATAGATTCCCAACTCTAAGTGTCCACCATTGCAAATTATATTACATGATTCTTCTGTCTTGTTTTGTTTATACAAGTTGAAATTTTGGGATATGACCAGAAATGCAAATGTCTCATTAGCATATGTATAAAAATAGGAGAACAAATATAAATTTTTTCTAGGCAGAATCCTGAACATGCAAAAAAAAAAAAAAAATTACCTACTAGAACTCTAGAGGCCCAGGGGCTGAAGTCTAGATTTTGGTTTTATACACAGTTCAAATTCAGAATGGCATCCATTCATTTCATGACACAGCTGTATTCGTCCAGGTTCTCCAGAGAAACAGACCCAACAGGATATATTTAGGCTTATAAGAGGTGATTCATTATAGGAGTTGGCTCACATGATGGGGGCTCAGATAAGCTATGATATGCCATCCACAAGCTGGAGAACCAGGAAAGCCAGTGGTAGAATTCAGTCCAAGTATGAAGGCCTGAAAACTGGGGGTCTGCTGGTATAAGTGCTGGAGTCCAAGTGCACAAGAACCAGGGTTCTGGCTTTGGAGGGCAGGGGAAGATAGACATTCCTGCTCAAGGAGAGCAAGATCATTCACCCTTCCTCTGTCTTTTTGTTCTATGGGGGCCCTATATGGATTGCACGATGCCCACCCACATTGGTGATGACCGATCTTTACTCAATCTACTGACTCAAATGCAAATCTCTTCCGGAAACACACTCCTGGACACACACAGAAATAATGTTTTCCCAGCTACCTGGGCATCCCTTAGCCCAGTCAAATGGACATATAAAATTAACCATGACAATTGGTTCAGGAAGCCCCAATAGGAGATTGCAAGATGCACCTTGTTGGTCCAAACCAAAGGTCAGTTAAGCATTTGTACACCAGCTTTTTTAGCTGTCAGAGAAGGAAGCTGTCCTCAGCGGGAAGAGAACAGTTGGCTCCTCTGTTTAGAAATCATTCACTCACACAACAATCACTGATTCTTTGTTTATCATATAGAAAAAATGTGCTAGATGCTGGAGCTCAAAGATTATTAAGACAACGTTCTTGTCTTGAATCTCAAGGGTATTAGGGAACAGAAATGTAAAGAGATAAATACTGTGCAATAACATCAGAAGCAGTGGTTAGCATGACCCCATAAAAACTGTCTGGCTGTTTCATAAAGTCTTCCAATATTTTGAGTATATTGCTTATCAGGTAATCAAAGAGACGTTTACATAATTAAGGTCTTCATATCTCAAAACATATATATTTTATTAATATTTATAGAAATATATCTAATATATTACACTTAATATTAATAAAATCTGGTAAGATTTTATAGTTTTAATATACATCATGTACCCTTTTTATTCTAAGTATTTTATAGGTTTTGTTATTTCTAAATTTTTTTTGCTTTTCCATTTCAACTGCTTTTTTGCTAGCAGAGAGAAAAAAATACTGTTATATTGTTTACAGGCATGTTAGCCAATTCTCTTATTTCAGTATAACTTAGTGTTTATTAAGTTTTTTGGATATAGTGACATAGAAAAGAAAGAAAATATTTTATTTATTTTTTAGTTTTTTTTTTTTTTTTTTTTCAGTACGCGGGCCTCTCACTGTTGTGGCCTCTCCCGCTGCGGAGCACAGGCTCCGGACGCGCAGGCCCAGCAGCCATGGCTCACGGGCCCATCCGCTCCGCGGCACATGGGATCTTCCCGGACCGGGGCACGAACCCGTGTCGCCTGCATGAGCAGGCGGACTCTCAATCACTGCGCCACCAGGGAAGCCCTTTATTATACTGCTTATTTTGTTTCCTTGCCTTGCTGCATCAGCTAGGATCTCCAGGACAATGCAGAGTAACTATGAAAGCAGCGTTTCAGCACTTGTTTATCACGATGCTTGCTGCTGCTTCCATTTAGTTCTTAGACTATCTGTGAAGATCTCTCTATTCCTATTTTACTTATACTCATAAAAAATTAGGAATGGCTGCTGAATTTCACTGAAGGTTTTGAGCATATATTACAAATCATGTGGATAATGTAGTATTAATCCTTCAATTTTTAAGGTAACTAATTTTACTAATAAACTTCTTAACGTTGAATCAACTTCGCATTACCAGAATAAACCCTACTTGTTATTCAGTACTATGTTTTTTTAAGTACCTAATATAATTTACTTTAGACTTTTGTCTCCATTTTCATGTGTAATATTTGTCTACTATGAAGTACTAAAATTATACTAATTTCATAAGACAAATTGGAGTTATTTTCAGTTTTTTCCTCTGAGCTGTAACAGTCTTAATAGCTTCCAAATTATTTACCCTTTAAAGGTAAGCTGGAACTCAGGTTAAAAAAAAAAAAAAATCACCTGAGTCTAATACTTAAAAAAAAAAAAAAGCATCTATTTAGGTATAGCTTACAATGCCTCCATTTTACATGAATAGTTCAATGAGTTTCAGCAAATCAACATGCAATCACCATTCCATGAAAGATGCAAAATATTTCCATCAACTCCAAAAGTTTCCTTGTATACTTTTGTGTGTGTGTGTGTGTGTGGTACGTGGGCCTCTCACTGTTGTGGCCTCTCCTGTTGAGGAGCACAGGCTCCGGACACGCAGGCTCAGCAGCCATGGCTCACGGGCCCAGCCGCTCCGCGGCATGTGGGATCTTCCCGGACCGGGACATGAACCCGCGTCCCCTGCATTGGCAGGCAGACTCTCAACCACTGCACCACCAGGGAAGCCCCTCCTTGTATATTTTTTCAGTCAATTCCACCAGCCTCAGGCAACCACTGGTCTAAATTCTAAAACTATAGCCTAGTTTTGCCTGTTCTAGACCTTCATATAAATAGAACCATACAATATATACTCTTTTGTGTTTATCTTTTCTGCATAACACAAATGTTTTTGAGATTCATCCACATTATTGGACCTATCAGTAGTCTGTTCTTTTTTATTGTTGAATAGTATTCTGTTGTATGGCTGTACCCCACACATTGTTGATCTACTCATCTTTTGATGAACATCTGTGTTATTACAGTTTGGGGCTAGAATGAGTAAAGCTGCTGTAAAATTAGTGTAAATGTCTTTTATGGACACATTCTTTCATTTCTCTTGGTTAAATCTCTAGAAGAGAGATTGCTGGGTCATATATTAAGTAGATGTTTAATTTTATAGGAAACAAACTGTTTTCCTAAACTTGTTGTTCTACTTCCCCTACTTATCAGCAATGGATGAGAGTTCCAGTTGCTTCACATCCTGCCTAACACTGCATACTATCAATTATTTAAAAAACATTTTAGCTTTTCTAAGTGCTTGTAAGCTATATTTATCTGTGGTTCTAATTTGTAGTTCCCTGACAACTACAGATACAGAAATCTCTTTTTATGTATTTAGTGCCCACCCATATCTACTTTTATGAAGTGGCTCTTCAAATTTTAACCACTTTAAAAATATGGTCATTTGGTTTCTTGTTATTGAGGTATAAGATTTCTTTATATATTCAGGATATGAGAACTTTTTGAGATGGTCTATGGATACCAGTGAGTCCATAAGGTCAATTATTTTCAAAATAATACCAAACTATTATGCACCCTTTTTTGTGTGTGCTGACATTTGCACTGATGGTAAAAAACAAACAAAAAACTAAAGGTTGGTAAAACCACTGACTCCTTTGTGTGAATCAAGGTGGTGGCACCAACCTATACTAGTGATCACTTTACCCTTTACCGCCATACACTTTTAATTTTATTGGGTTGGCCAAAAAGTTCATTCGGTCTTAAGGAAGAATAAGACATTTTTCATTTTCACCAAGAACTTTATGAAACATTAACTGAACGAACTTTTTGGCCAACCCAATAAAATATGCCTATTTCACTTAAGCATGTATTTGATGATACAATCAAATAGTAAAAATTATTAATTTTATTACATTTTAACCCTGAGGTGCATGGCTTTTTAATACTATCTGTTACTACATGGGAAGTTTGCATAGGCCCTGCTGCTGAATGCCAAAGTTTGAGGAGGAAAAAACTTGTGCAGTTGTCCAAGTTGTAAGCACACCTAGACACTCTTTTCTCAGAATATCATTTTCACTGGAAAGAATGACTGATAGACATCTGGTTATTCAGCCTCAAGTGTTTGGCAGACATGTTCTTCAAAAATGAACAGTGTGTATGTGTCATTTCAAGGAAAACGACTGACAGTGTTTGTTCCCAATGATAGAATTTGAGCTTCCAAGGTAAAATTAGAATCCACCATCATGAGCTTGATAGCTTCCCAATAGTTAAAATCGTTTCTGATGACATTTGTAGTGACGTTAACAAGTACGATTTTTTAAACATTGTATAATAGAAGGTGTCAACATTTGGAATATCAGCATAACTTAATGAACCAATATTTTCCAGATGAGCCACACCTGAGGTTACAGTTTTATATGGGAAGATCCACTCAAAGTACAAGACAGGACAACAGATATTAATAAGGACAGTATGAAATGCTCGTTGATATGGCTTCAGGTTCCACACTACAGCTAACCTTTAAGAAATTATCATTTCTTGGGCTTCCCTGGTGGCGCAGTGGTTAAGAATCCACCTGCCAATGCAGGGGACACAGGTTCGAGCCCAAGTCCGGGTAAGATCCCACATGCCGTGGAGCAACTAAGCCCGTGCTCCACAACTACTGAGCCTGCGCTCTAAAGCCGCGAGCCACAACTACTGAAGCCCGTGTGCCTAGAGCCCATGCTCCTCAACAAGAAAAGCCATCGCACAAGAGAAGCCATCGCAATGAGAAGTCTGTGCACCTCAACAAAGAGTAGCCCCGGCTCACCGCAACTAGAGGAAGCCTGCTGCGCTCAGCAACAAAGATCCAACGCAGCCAAAAATAAATAAATAAAATAAATAAATTTTTAAAAAAAGAAATTATCATTTCTTAAATGTTGGCGTTGGTATCTGTATTAATTTCAAAGGGCTGACATAAACAACCCACAAACTGGGTGGCTTAGAAGAACATAACTGTATTACGTCACAGTTCTGGAAGCTACACGTCTGAAATTAAGGTGTCAGCAGGTACATGCTCTCTCTGAAGGCTCTAGAGGAAGAATCCTTCCCTGCCTCTTCCGGCTTCTGGGGCCCCAGATGTTCCTTGGCTTGTGCAGCATGATTCCCATCTGTGCCTCCGACTTCACATAACATTCTGTGTCTTTTTCCCTTCACGTGTTTTCCTTCTCTATATGTCTGTGTCCGAATTTCCCTCTTATAAGGACACCAGTCATACTGGATTAGGATCCACTCTAATGCCCTCATCTGAACTTGATTAAATCTGTGTAGAGCCTATTTCCAAGTAAGGTCAACTTTCTGAGGTCCTGGGAGTTAGAACTTCAACATATCCTTTTTGGGGGGAGCACTACTGAACGCATAACAGTATCAAAGAAAAATATTTGCAGTGATCTGGAAAGGCTAGTGAAATACTTCTGTGGCCAACACATATCTGTGTGAGGCCAGGTTTTCTTCATATACTGTAATCAAAACAACATCATAACAGACTGAATGCAAAACCACATGAGAATACAGCTGCCTTCTATTAATCTCATTAAAGGGACTTGCAAAAATGTAAAATACCACCACCATTCTCATTAACATTTTTGTATTTTGGAAAATGTGATTATTTTTCATAAAAATACATCATTTATGTTAACATGTATACATTTATTATAGTGACTGAATTAAAGTGTTTAAAATTGTTTTAATTTATGATATAGTAAATATTGATAGGTACAGGTAAATATTGATAAACAAAACCTCTTTGGTTGGAGGGGGTGTCCTTAATAATATTATGAGAGTAGTCTTCACTAAGGGCTAGTGGCCTTGTAGGCATCTACAGAATGTTCCAGGTGTTCCATAACTGCTCCAAATGTCTTTGAACTCTGTCAAGGTCAGGAGTTGTTCAGCTTATAACTACTCTTCAGTAGTTATTCTTCACCTGTACCCATGGAGTCTCACTCCATACATGTCCAGCTTAGAATCCAGCGAATGAACCCCTCTGCAGAAGCTCTTTTTCTGTGTAGCACCCTGTTCTCCAGCACTCCGCCCCAGACAATCCAGCTGCTTCAGGCTCCCTGGACTCTCACCTGTCCCTCTGTCCCCTGAGACCACTGTGTTCCCCCTCCCTTTCCAGGTTTGGTAAATGCCTCCAGGTAGAATGCTTTTTCAACCTAGGTGTTTGGAAGATAGAGCACAACGTAGATTACTTTCATCATTAGGCCTACTGTTCTGCTTTTTTGTCAAACTGCACACGCCACTGCCCCCCTGAACCGTTACTGGAACGTACGCTCTATGAAGGGACGTAGTTTTGTTCGTTTTGCTCCCTGTTGTGTCCTCAGTGCCTCGGACAGTGCTTGGAACAGAGAAGGTGTTTGACAATTTGCTAAATGAATTCAAGGAAGGTGTGAATTTTAATGCTTGTCATTATATGACCTGGATTAAAACATTTGACAAGGAGAATATAATAATTTAGAGATAAAAGTCTTATTTATATTACTTATTATTTCTATCACCTGTGTCTGGGGCTTCCTCAGATGGTATGCGTTGAGAGCTGATGCTGGCTGTTTATAACAACAATAAAGCTGCTATTTCTGTGTCTATATAATCTTGTTTAGTTGAGATTTGAACGCAGGTCTACGGTACTGCAGTGTCAGGTACCTTACCACTAGCTTCAGTGCTTTCTTGAGGACCAGTGAGGAAAACTGGTCTATATTCTTATACCTCTGAGTTACTGTGTCACTGAACATCATTAAGCAGCTCAAACAAGCTGGTTCCAAAGCAGCAACATTTCAGTAGAAATCGATACATCTAGATTTTTGTTAAAAGCAGAAGGGTCCTTTTAATTGGATTATGCAATCAGAGCATACAGTGACTTTAAAGAAAGCTCCAGAGCATATGGCATTCTAAAGTCTTCAGAGTGTGGTTTGATGGGACCAGCAGCGAACACGAAGAGGAGGTAAGATTTAAAAGAAAGCTGTTGGAGTACTGTGTTGCAAATAAAATCTAAGGCACTTGGCAATTCACTTTTCTATTTTTTTCCTGCTGTTTTCCTGCTGCCTTTCATTCCCAGACACTATAAGTGTTCCTTGCCAGTTTCTATTCTAAATTCAAACTCCATCGTGTTCTCTCCAAGAATCTGACACTTATTTCTCTCAGTAGACTGGAAAGAAGGAATGTCACAGCTTAGCTAAGTAAGGGGGTGAGAGGGTGGTCTGTGCCTCCCTGGAAGGTGTCACATGGTCTCACTTTTATCCACAGTCTAATCCCTAAATGGCAGCATGTGGGTAAAATGACCTCTAAATTCTTCCAGTCCTGTAAGTCTACCATCCTACAGGGATTATGCTCGACTCTAGTTCATACCCATTAAATTTGATACACGTCCATGTCCAATTGCTTGTTAAGGCATTCCCCTCCTGGCTGTGACACAGGCTGAAAGGGGAATAGTGTTTTTTAGGGCTTTTGTTACCCTGTATTTACAGTGTGCTGATCACCAGCCGAAGAGGACTGCAATCTCAGTGCTGTCGTTACAGACCCGGGGTCAAGAAGGCCTGTACTGCCCAAGCGGGAACACAGGAGGCAGCGAGGGGTCCATTAGGACAGGAGCCCAGGGGTCTGAGTCACAGTGATGCCCTCAGTTTGGGGCTATCAAGCCCTTGCTTTTCAAAGTGATGTCTGAGGGCTGGCAACAAAGGCATCACCTAAGAGTCTATTAGAAGGTCAGGCTCCTCCCCAGACCAGCAGGACCAGAGTCTGCATATTCAGGAGGTTTCCAGGTGTTTTGTGGACACACAAAAATCACAGCAACAAAAAAACTTAGGAATAAGCCTGAACAAGGAGGTGAAAGTTCTTATATGTTCACAACTATAAAACACTAATAAAGGAAACCAAAGATGATCCAAAGAAATGGAAAGATATCCCATGCGCTTGGCTTGAAAGAGTTAATATTGTTAAAATGACCATACTACCTAAAGCAATCTACAGATTTAATGTGATCCCTATCAAATTACCCATGACATTTTCACAGAACTAGGATAATCCTAAAACTTATATGAAACCATAAAGGACCTAGAATTGCCAAAGCAATCCTGAGGGAAAAGAACAAAGCAGAAAGCAAACCCTCCCAGACTTCAGACAATACTACAAAGCTACAGTCATATAGAAAACAGTGTGGTATTCGCACAAAAACAGGCATATGGGTCAATGGAACGAAACAGAGAGCCCAGAAATAAACCCACATACCTACAGCCAATTAATCTTCAACAAAGAAGCTAAGAATATACAATGTGAAAAAGCCTCTTCAGCAAGGGGTGTTGGGAAAGTTGGACAGCCACACATAAATCAATGAAGTGAGAACACACCCTCATACCATGCACAAAAAGAAACTCAAAATGCCTTAAAGACTTATACATAAGACATGACAGCATAAAACTCCTAGGAGAGAACATAGGCAAAACATTCTCCGACATAAATTGACATAAATTTTATTAGGTCAGTCTCCCAAGGCAATAAAAATAAAAGCAAAGATAAACATTGGAACCTAACCAAACTTACAAGCTTTCACATAGCAAAGGAAACCATAAACAAAATGAAAAGACAACATACCCACTGTGAGAAAATATGTGCAAACAATGGGACTAACAAGGACTTAATTCCCAAAATATACAAACAGATTATGCAACTCAACAAAAACAAGAAAAACCAAACAGTCTAATCGAAAAATGGGCAGAAGAACTAAATAGATATTTCTCCAAAGAAGGTAAACAGATGGCCAACGGGCACATGAAAAGATGCTCAACATCACTAATTATTAGGGAAATGCAAATCAAAACTACAATGGGCTATCACCTCACACCGGTCAGAATGGCCATCATTAAAAAGTCCACAAATAACAAATGCAGTGCAGAGAAAAGGTTACCCTCCTACACTGTCAGTGGGAACGTAAGTTGGTGCAGCAACTATGGAAAACAGTATGGAGGTTCCTCAAAAAACTAAAATAGAGTTGCCATATGATCCAGCAATCCACTCCGGAGCATATATCCTGATAAAACTGTAATTCAGAAAGATACATGCACCCCTACTATGTTCATAGCAGCACTATGCACAATAGCCAGGACGTGGGAGCAACCTAAACGTCCACTGACAGATGAATGGGTAAAGAAGATGAGGTGCACACATACAGTGGAATACTACTCAGCCATAAAGAACCAAAATAATGCCATTTGTGGAACCCAACGGGACCCTATGGGGCCTTCCCAGAACAATCCCCCACCCCATGTTAGTCAGAGTGTATTTAGTCAGAGAAATGAGAAAATGCAGAGAAAGGAAAACAGTCAAGCAAGACAAAATAATAATAGTTTAGCCATTAAACAAAGTCAAGTTCCTCCTCTAGGGCTATAGATCCTATTCTGAGCCACACCATTTGTTTTGCAGCTACTGAAACCCCCGCCAGGTGGGAGAAGTTAACTGTATGCTGCCCACAAGCACTTAAACCCCAGACCAGTTGGAACCAGGTTGATGATGTTGATCCTGATTACCTCACCACCAACCAATCAGAAGAATGTCCAGGAGCTGATCACACACCCCACAACACCCCTCCCTCATCCTGTCTTTAAAACCCGTTCCCTGAAAGCCTTCAGGGAGTTTGGGTCTTTTAAGCACTAGCTGGCCCGGACTCCTAGCTTGGCCCTGCAACAAATGCTCTGCGGTCCTTCACCACAACCAGGTGTCAGTAAATAGTAGGTTGGCTTTACTGCCCCCAGCAAGCAGACCCAATTCTGGTTCAGTAACATTTGCAGCACTGTGGATGGAACGAGAGCTTATCACACTAAATGAAATAAGTCAGAAAGACAAATACCATATGATACCACTTACATGTGGAATCTAAAATATCACACAAATGAACTTATCTAGGAAACAGAAACACTCCCACAAACAGAAGAGACTTGTGATTGCCAAGGTGGAGAGGGGTAAGGGAGGGATGGAGTGGGAGTTTGGGGTTAGCAGATGCAAACTATTATGTATAATGGATAACAAGGTCCTACTGTAGAGCACACAGAACTATATTCAATATCTTCTGATAAACCATAATTGAAAAGGATATAAAAGGTATATATATATATATAACTGAATCACTTTGCTGTACAGCAGAAATCAACATTGTAAATCAACTATGCTTCAATTTAAAAAACAAGTTTGAGAAGCTTTAAGTATTGTCGACCGTCCCTACCTTAAGTGTGGCAAGGGCTTTGAATCAGCTGAGCGTCTGCTGTCCCACTGCAGGAGGGGCGCCAGGTCCCAGGCCCCAGGCACTCGTGGCCGCTGAGCACCCCCGGAGGAAAGGCATGCGAGGCACCCCAGCTCCGTCTACAGCCCCGCTCCTTCCCGGCAGCTCTTCTCTGGGATCTGGAGAGGCCAACTCCCCGCGCAACCCGCCCACCGGCGCCGGCGTTCCCAGTGCGCGGCGGGAGCGCGAGCTAAAGCCGCCCGGGCGGCCAGTGCGCTCAGCCAGCCCGCGGCGGCCTCGCGCAGCGCGCCTCGCGCCCGGGTCCCCGCGCTGTCTCCTCGCGGCCATGGGACTCCGGTCGCTCCTTCGGCTCCTGCCGCCCGTGCTGGCCGCGCTGGGCGGCCTCGGGGGTTCCGCGACCGGTGAGTGGGGCCCGCGGGTGGGGCGGCCCGGGAGGGACCGCATCCCGCTCTGCAGGCTGCGGGGCGCGGGGCTGCCCGGCTGCCGGGCGGGGGCGGAGGAGAGCTTGGGGTGCCCTCGCTGGGTGTGCGCGGCTTGTCCCCCGTCCTGCGGTGACCTTTTGCCTGGGAGGGCGAGGCTAGACCGTCTGGAGGGGCCCCCTGCTTCTCAGCCCTTTACTCCTTAACAAGCCTCCCTGGTGGGTGGGCTCAGCGGATGGATCGGATGTCTTTTCCTCTCTGGCCCTCAGGCCGGTGAGAAAAGAAGCTCCTTCCGCACCTGAGGGCAGGGCGCACGCTCCCTTCTAGGTTCTTCCTTTCCCCAACATCCAAGGGAGTGGGATTGGCTTTCTAGCCCTGGTCTCTGATGGGCCCGCCCCCTAGGTTTAACCAGGCAGCAAATTTAGCCTCTTGGAGGCCCGGGACCTTGGGAAGAGGTGCTTCCCTCCAGAAACAGCACGGGGGAAACGGAGCTTGGGCCCAGGTGCGATTAGCAAACAACTTCCAGCGCGCTTGTTAATACCACTCAGGTGTAGGCGGACCCCAAGGCAGAGGAGAGCTGAGTTGGGGTCCCAGGGTGACTGAGACACCCTGAGTTCCCGTAGGGCTGGTGGCTGGTGACCTGGGCAGGTGCAGGAGGTGCCCAGTGTTTGTCAAACGACCTGGCCTGCAGGATTGCCCATCTCTCCTGACAGGTGCTCCCAATTGGCCCTCATGGATGGAGGCAGATTTTAACTCATTTTTTAACTCATGCAGACACGTTGTTGGTCAAGGTACTGTTAACTGGTTTGGAGGAGATGTCACTTAGTCTCTGAGCTGTTTGCCCTCCAGGAGGGATTCTGACCCTCAGGGTTTTTGCCTAACCTGGTGGGGCGTCTCTGTGGCAGGAAGCCCTTGCCCTGGGTGGTCTGTTTGCTCCACCCCGGAAACACGGTTTAAAGTTACTTGCCTTCTTCACTAAGCAGTGTTCGCCCAGGCCTTCTGGTATGAAGACATCTTTGTGATGTCTGTTGTAGAACAGCCCGTGATCATTACACTTTGTATATTGACAGACTCGGAGAAAGCTACCATGAACTTAATATGTAAATAGATTAATAAATACATTTTAAATTTATTCACAGCAAGTATGTACCTAAATTTGAAAAGTAATGTTTGAGACCCATCTACAGATGGTGTTCAGAATCCATGTGCACACTGGGTCTCCAGACTGAGAATCACCAGGGCAAATAGTGTTCCAGGTGGGCCTCGCCTAGCAGTGTGAGTCTTTGAGGGTTGACTGCAGCCCTAACTGGGACCCTTCTGGAAGGATCTGCTAGAAGAGGTAGCAGAAGAACTAACACTTTGGGAGCATTTGTTTGGTGGGTATTGTGCCCAGTGACTTTGTACTCTTTTAATCCTTGCATTTTCCTCTTAGAACCACTTATTTACTAGCCTCACTTTACAGACAAGAAAAACTGAGGTCCAGAGGGAGGCAGTAACTCTCCCGAGGTGATGTTAGTAGGTGGTCTAACCAGAACTCCAACCTAGTAATTAGCCTGATGACTGAGCCTGGGGTCTGAGGGGTTGCTGACCTCACCTGTTCGCAATTGAATGGTTTTGGTCAAGTGAAGTGGGATTGCCCAGATGGTATGTGAGTAGCTGGCAAAGTTGTTAGCTATTCATTAATAACCAGTGCCTCCTGAGTCTTTCGTTTATAATGCAAATTATAAGCCAGCCTTTTAAAATCAAACACTGAGTAACTATGCTAAAAGCACTATCTTAGAGGGATGCAAGTAAGACTGAGGTCTGGTTCCTTACCAAAGAAGGTGTAGTCTACGCGGTGGGCTTCCATTGTCAACTCCCATCACATAGCTTTGCACACGACTTTCCATCCCGTATGCACACACTGTCCCTGGGGTAGGATTGCTGGGTCTTCACTGCGTCTTACGGAGACTTCTGCCAAATGGGACATGTGGCTTATGTTTTCTCGGAACCAAGGATTGGCTTTTTCTCTTTGAAAGTTAGGCAAAATAGTAATGTAAGTATAATCAGGCCTTCTCTGAGCACCACATCCATAACAGGCTTATTTTTGACCATTAATCGTTCAGGGTTGAGAAACACAAGTTCATGATTTGAATAAAGCTGATAATATAAATCAGTATCCTGCAAATAACGGAAAACTTAAGTATTTATAACCAGGCTATTAGAGGTATTCTTATAAAGATGGCATGTAGGACCCCAAACCGTAACTTCATTTGAAGCTGTATCGACCCATGTCTAAAAGGAAACTAAAGTCAAGTGCTTTGAGCCTAGACCTCTAAACTTGCAACGCTTCATACTCTGAGTCTGTAAGACCGAATCAGGCCTAGAAGATAGTTGTATCTTTTTAAGCACAAGTGTAAGTCTGAGCCATTCTAACAAGACAACAGGGAGGAGATTGACAGCTCTCCAGCAACAATTCCACAGCATCAGAAAGAATGGTCCCCAAGGATCGTCATGGCAAACCTGCATGGGTTTTCAGGGTACTGAACCCCCTAGCGTTCTCCTAGATAATAGTTGAAGGAAGGTCTTCCAAACAGAACAGTGAAAGCAGCTTACATGAAAAGGTCTCCTGGACCCAAGGAATCCAAGAACTCTCATGGCTTTTTGCTGCTTGGTCCTTCACTGCAGATGAAATACAGTGTCAGATGACGAGGCAAGCTGCATGTGGTGGGAGATGCATTCCTGTGGCCTGGCTCTGCAACGGAGAGCAGGAGTGCCCGGATGGGGCGGACGAGCAGTGTGGTAAGTGGTCTCACCGCCGTGTCCTGCTGTGTATCATGCACTCACCCACACCTGGCCCTTGTTGCTACGTGCCTGGTTGACAGTTCCCACGGTTTTCACCCTCTTAGGGGGTGTTCGGAAATGCTGGGTGCTCTGCGTTGTTGCAGGCTTGCAGCGGGGAAAGCCAGGCATGTTTCTTCAATTGTTGGCAGCACTGTTGTCCAAACAGGTGTGGAGGGCGAGTTGGGATGGAAAAATCCAGCAAAGGTCTGGCTCCTCATCTTAAACTCAGACTTAAACATCTATGACAGCGTTACTCAAACTGGAATAATACGAGGATTCCTTTATAGGAAACCCCTGCAGCCCCCAGTGCACACGATTACTTTTATATACAATAAACTAGTTCAACTCTTATATGCTTAGAGATTTTATACAACTGAAAAAACAGCTTTCAAACTGGGGACAGGAACTATAAAACCAACAGAAATCAACCATTTGGTAAATATCTTCCTGAAATAAAGTTCAAGTAATTCTCTGTGCTAAGAGAGCTCAAAACGCCAGAAGGGAGGCCAGAGCACCTGTATGTGAGGAAAGCCTCTCACCAGGTGCCTTGCCTCCCTGTGCAGTGAATGTGGAAGGGAACTTTCCTCATTAAAAGAGGAGAACCCCCATAAGCGCTTGGTGAGTGCTACCCCTCACGCACATTCCTGGGGTGGTCACTTACTGTAACTACTTTAACATGAAACCGTGGATATCAAAATGTGTACTATTACAGGTTACAGTAAAATTTCAGACTTGCAGAAATGCCTTGTGCTTGGACCCCCATACACTTTAGCCCAGCTCCCCAAGTTTACTAGCTTCAGCCAGTAGGCAGACTTAAGTGGAAATACTTGAACGTCTTACTAAACCCCAAACCCCAGTTCGCAGGTTGCCATAGATCTTAATCATCTCAAACACCAAAGGAATTCAGAGAAGTGAACTCATAAAACTGGACTAACACAGGGGCCACTAGCCACATGTGAGGATTTAAATTTATTTAAATGAATACAATTAAAAATTTGTTTGTGTATCATACTAGCCACATTTCAACTGCTCAATAGCCACGTGTGACTGGGGGCTGCCATTCTGGACAGCATAGATGTAAAAGGCTTCCGTTGTCACAGAAGGTTTTACTGGACAACGGCGTTCTAGAATAATGGCAGGAGATGTTTATCGATATGCTAGGTGATTGTCCCTAAGGTAGGGGTACTGAGGGATATTGTCAGAAGTAATGTGAAAAGGACAGGCAAGTTTAGGGTTGACTCCAGCGGCAAATCAGGAATTAATTATTCTTTTGCTAATGAAAGTACTTAATATGAAATCCAAATTTAAAAGCTGCTAGTGCCCTGACAAACACCTCTTCCTTTCTGCCTCTTCTTGGACACCGCCACTGCCTGCAGAGGAAGTATGTCACGGACACCCACAGGCCTGGCAGTGTGATGATGGGAGATGTATTTCCATTCACTGGCTTTGTGATGGTGTCAGTGACTGCTTAGATGGCTCTGATGAGGTTAACTGTGGTACGTACAACTTATTTTTACTTTCAGTGACACTCTCTGTTTATTAGCTGCATTGATTAACATCAACAGTGAAACAAGCCCGTCACTAAACAGCCTTACGCATGCATGCTAAACCCAGACATTAAATTGTCTCTGGTATTACGGGTAACTGTTTTCATCTCTTCTCCATTTTCCAAAACTACTTAAAATTAAGAAGATTATTAGCTCTATTGACTTAAAAAAACCTATTTGGGGTGAGACTTCAGAATACAAAGTTGTGGCCGCCTCTCCCATGGCTCCCCTCCTTTCTGTTCTTGGTTTTCTATGGATTAAATTCATGAGCAAACCACAAATCCCTAAATAAACAAGGCCGTGGTACAGGGGTTCTACCTCACCAAGCCAACTCCTGCCTTTTAGAGAGAATGACGGCATGTCCAGACCCAAAAATCCAGTGTCCAGGAGATCCTCAGTGCCGTGATGCCTGGGAACCCTGTGATGTAGATGAGGACTGTGGAGGTGGGTTCGGGGAAGCGCACTGCCCCCGGCACCGGTGCCTGGCTGGGCAGTGGCAGTGCAGGAACGAGGTGTGTGTCCTGGACCGCTGGCGGTGTGACGGCATCGACCACTGTGGGGACTCCTCAGACGAGGAGGGCTGTGGTGAGTCTTGCCCCTCGCCCCACCTTTTGTTAAAGGGAAGGTTGGACTATGTGGGCTGCTTTCTGCAAGTCGTGTTTTAATTCCTACGACTGAGACTGACATCCTGTATCTAAACACGGGATGTTTCCTAGCAATAACCAAGATTGTCTTATCCATGGAAACGTAAAGCAGTGCTTAAATAGTAAGTCTGCAATGGACACTCTAAGCATTGCCTAGAATGTTTCCACTATTCAAGTCTGGCCAACGCACAGAACACCTGAGCACCAGTATCCGAAGGAAGTCTCCTGCATCCTTCTGTAGTGAATATGGAAGGGGAACATTCCTCACTAAAAAAAGAAAGCGCTCCCCCCAAAAAAACTTGGTGAATGCTACAGTCCCTTTTTTACCCTCAGTACACAGTGTAGTGGAACCTCCGACTTTTGGGTGAACCACAATTCCATTCACTCTTTCTTCCCAGAGTTAAATTTGCAATATCAAATGTGTTCCGATTCTGACATTTTAATAATAATTTATAACCTGGTTTCTTAAGAGAATACTTCTATTAGGGCTAGTGTTATCTGACTTAAATACGATTTCAGTTAGAACTATTTAATACTAGTTCAGTTCAATTTTAATACGATTTCAATCTAGTGCCCTGATGTCTTAACGTAGTTGCTATCAAGTCTTAAGTCCCAGTTCCTGATTACTCTGCTTAAAAAGATAACTTCCTTTCCTACCTAGACTTGCCTTGGGTTATGGAAATACTGCTACCTTCCTGACCCACTATAAGAGTTGTCTATTTTTTACCACCACCCCAAGTATTAATGAAAAGGAATGCTTAACTTCCCGCACAGCTTCCTGTCCACAAGGCACGGTTGGATGTGATGAGGGGAAATGCATCCTAGAATCCCTGATGTGTGACGGGAGCGTGGACTGTACAGATGGTACCGATGAACCCACTACGTGTGGTAAGAAGTCAATTGCTTGGCTCAACATGGGAGAGGGAGAGTAAGTGAAATAACTCAGGGCCTTAGTTAACATGGGGGTCTCCTCTCTGAAACAACACTTGGGCTCAAACTCCTCCAGAAGCAATTATCCTTCAGTGATGGATCCCTTATATTTTGCAAGTTCCAGCCCTTGGCTTTGGTCTCCTGAATGTGAGCAAATATTACCTGAGCTGTAAAAATTGAGGGCCATTCTCACTTTGTAGCTTTATGGAAATAGACTAGCTAAAGCCCTCAAACTCCATGGCTCCTAAAATTCTGTAATAAGGAACATAAACTTTGCCACAAAGAGGCAAATCATTTGTTCAAGACAAAAACGTAGATTCTCTAAGGATTTAACCAAAGAAGGACGGAGGAAGACTCTCCTGCCTCTGAGCAGGCAGCTCTGACTTGTAAACCCTTGTGGTTCTCACTATGAAAATCACTGTCGGTTCCAGCTGGGGCAGAGGGAGAGTGGGTATCTGTCCCCAGTCATTTGGTCATCTGTCTCTTATTTCCCCCCAAATCTGGTCTTAGACATTATGATGAAAGCTCTTTAGTGCTGTTAAAGGCCGTGAAAGAAGCTTTTCATGAAGGAGACACAATAAGAGATATTAAAAGCATAAACAGTGGGACACAAAATACAGGTTTCTGGTCCTGTATAGATAATTCATTGGGATTAGTAAATTATCATATCACTTGCTGAGCTAAGAGTACCAGCTCTCCATAAATTCTGGAGAAAATAGAAAAGAGGTCGCTGGTTCCTCCACGGGTGAACAATACACAAACACTTGAAATGGTCCAGACCGTTCCCCTTTCCCCTGCTCCAGGATTCCTAACTTTCCCTCTTCTCTGGTCTTCCCCCAAAGCCTCCAGTTTCCTAGGTAAGAGAGCAGGGTCAAAAGTTATCTTTAACCAGTGGCCAGTGTGTAGGGTTGTGACACAGTGTGGTTTATAAAACGTTTGCTCTTTACCATGTTCAACTGTAGTGACCACTGTCCTGTCTCTACCAGGGAAAAACTGCTCTCTGGCCAATGGGGGCTGTGAGGGGCAGTGCAGGGACACAGCCTGGGGTGTCCAGTGTTCATGTGGAACCGGATGGCGATTACAGCCGGATGGTTGGAGCTGTGGAGGTCAGAATTCATTAGGCTCATCTTTACAACTTTTTAGTGTAGTAACATAAAATTTACCATTTTAATCATTTTTAAGTGCAATTTGATGTACGTTCACAGTGTTGGGCAACCATCACACTATCCATTTCCAGAACGTTTTCATCATCCCCAACAAAACTCTGTACTCATTAAGCAATAACTCTGTCCCACCTCCCTGCTGAACTTTATCAACTTTCTGCCTATGAATTTACCTGTTCTAGTACTGCATATAAGTGGAGTCATACAGTGTTTGTCATTTTGTGTCTGGCTAACTTCACTTGGCCTGTCTTTAAGGTGCATTCGTGTTGTAGCATATATCAGAATTTCCTTCCTTTTTTAAGGCCAAATAATATTCCTTGTATGTATACAGTTTGCTCTTTGTATATTCAGGTTCCACATTGGCAGAGTCAACCAACTGCAGATTGAAGATACTGGGGTGTGTGTGAGGGATTCTAGAAAGTTCCAAAAAGCAAAACTTGAATTTGCTGCCTGCTAGCAACTATTGTATTTACATTGTATTAGGGATTCTAGGTAATCTAGAGATGATTTAAAGTATATGGGAGGGTGTGCATAGGTTATATGCAGTACCACACCATTTTACATAAGGGCCTTGAGCATCCATGGATGTTGGTATCCACAGGGGGTCCTGAACCAGTCCCCTGTGGATACCGAGGGATGACTGTTGATGCACCCTTGGGTCGCTTCCACCCTTTGGCTATTGTGGACAACGCTGCTATGAGCACTGGCGGGCGAGTGTCTGTTTCAGACCCTGCTTTCAGTACTCTTGGGTATATACCAGAAGTGGAACTGCTATGTCACATGGTAAATTCTACGGATAACTTTTTGAGAAACCATCACACAGTTTTCTGCAGCGGCTGTGCCATGTGACATTCCCACTAACGACGCACACGGGTTCTGATTTCTCCACATCCTTGCCACTCATTCTGAATTAGGCCCTGGCTGGCTTGGCAAGGGGCTTGTCCCCAGGAATGTTGCTAGGGTAACAGAACTAAGTATTCTGTGGCAGCCACACATCTAGGGTCCCTGTATTGACGGTTCTGCTGAAATATATTCACATTTGTGGGAATTCCATGGAGGCAGGGACTTTCTGTCCCAGCACCACAGAGTGATCTCCACCTGATACACGTTCCATGAGTATCTGAAAAGTGGCCCAAAAGAACAAAAGTACTTGAGATTGTTCCTTGTTCTTCTCTAATTTCCGACTGTCTATCATCAGATGTGGATGAGTGCTCTATGGCATACAGCCCCTGTGGCCAGCTGTGTCATAACACAGCAGGGTCTTACTCCTGCGGGTGTATTCGAGGTTACCAGCTCCACAATGGCACCGACTGTCGAGTTACAGGTGAGTTTCAATACCAGAAGCAAAGCCTAGCTCGTGCTCTATTCTTAGCAGCATTTATAGGTACGAGTGATATAGACGATTCACTTCAGGGTCTGGTATTAGAGGTGATTCGACTCTTTCCATAAGGAAGCTGCTATCAGTATTATAACATTAGTTGATCAATTTTGAGTGTCAGTTCCTATTACGTGTCTTTACAATGATTTAGTTTCTCTGCAGGATCTACAGCTAGGTGCTCCAGAGACCCAATTGATGATCTTAACTTGTCCTGTGCTGCTTTCACAATGGGACACTTAATTTGGCTGCTGTATACAAGGCATGCAGAGGACCTCTGTCTAGGGGAGAAGGGCTTAATCTGAAATCAGGCAGAAAAGTTCCAAAGATTCATTTCAGTGTGCTGGAGTTCAGAGGAGGAACTGAGGCTTCACGTGGCCAGCCAGGTCTCCTCTAGATCCACCTTAGTCCAGACTTCAGGGATAAGTAGGTTTTGGCATGGGCCATAAGCCAACATCTTTAGTTAAGGAGAACGGTGTGAAAGAAAGTTTCATAGTCACATGTCACTCCTTCTACTTCTATTGCAGATGATGCTATTAAAATTCTTATCGCAGCAGACAGAGAACTTGGTGTACTGGATCGAAGAACAGGCATCTATGAGACTCTGGTACCTATAAAATCAAGGCCTACTTCAGTTGCATATGATCTGGAGAGAAGTATGTACTTCTGGGTGGATGAAGTCTTAAATATGTTTGTTCTTGGGAAGCCGAACTCTGTTCCTCTCTATCCAGGTATCTTTCTTAATATCAAGAGCCCTAGCTTCTTCAAGCTACTTGAACATAATGTAAGAAGCATGTGTGTTCATCTGGACATCTTCTGTGACTCACTTGTCATGAATCATGCGATTTGATTTGAGCTAAGTCTGTGTAGTTTGGTTCTACAGGAGCTTTGTGGAGCGTAACCTGAGATGAGACTGCTATCAGGCAGTACTGGAAGTAAGGGGGTGTGGGCTCTGGCCAGGGTTAGTCTCAGCCCCATAACTAGGTGTGTGACCCTGAGCAAGTTGTTAACTCCTTTGAGCCACCGTTTATAAGATGAAGGTAATAGCACTTGTCTCACTGGGTTAGTGTGAGGACTGTGTTGGACAGTGCAGGGAAGGAAGTGCTTAGCATAGTCCTGGGCACACAGAAACCCTCTGATAGCAGTTAAGAGGTAGCATTCAGTAACAGTTCCCCGGAGACTTCTATAATGAATATTGTCCCAAACTGAGGTCTCATTCTCTTGGATTTCTTAGTTATGCTTCTGCTGAGGTCTTACTCTTTCCTTACTGCCCACTGTATACTGGAAACACCTCACACAGCTGTGGCTCTCATTCATTCCTTGTGTTGCCTTATTGTATGGCTTGAAATCAGAAGATGTAGACAAATTTTGTCTGAGTCTCTTTTTTCAAGGTAAGGTGGATATAGAGGAACAGAGAAACATAATACTGTCTCCTGTATCCCCAGAACTTAAAGCAATCAACAGTATCTCTTTGGACTGGTTCACGGGACAGTTGTATTGGGCTAGCAGCTTTGCCAGGGTCATCTGTGCTGGTTTAAGTGATGGCAGAGGCTACGTCAGAATCCTGGAAAAGGATCTTGTGCCAGAGCAGCTAATAGTGTTTCCTGCAAAGAAGTAAGTAGCGCTTCTTTTGGGATATATCCAAAATCATTGGTTATCCTAGATATTTAAATTGATGAGAGCACGTCAACCTTTTCAACCTAGGTCTCATTTGCTCCAAAAAATTCTTAATTTTGAAGTTTAAATTGAATACCACAGAGCCAAACTTTTCAAAATCTACTGAGTCTGAGAGCAGCTTTCTTAGCAGTGCAATGATATGAGGTCTGTGCAAGAGACCAGGGGAGCCTGGCTGGTCAGAGTCGTATACACACTCCTGAGGGGATTCTCTTAACACTTGTGCCTTTGCCTTTCTCAGGTACCTGTACTGGGTAAATAGAGGAGGGAAAGGCCTGAGGACTATTGAAACGGCAGGGATGGATGGCTCTGATAGGAAGGTGCTGGCAGTGGTGAACATGGAGGAACCCTCAGGGCTGACACTAGACCACGTGGCTGGCAGGCTCTACTGGATCAGTGCATATAAAGAGGTACTGCGATGGGTCAGAAAAAGGTAAACCCATATAGCAGGGGCTTGGTATGACTGTAGGTAAGTACAGAGTTCTCTTATGTCTTGCATCGTCTTAGTAAAATATCTCTGGCCATGAAAACTGAGAAGAGCACAGAATCTTCAAGTAGAACCAGACTGTATCAACGTAGGTTGGGAGACTTAGTGTGACTTTCTTAAACTCTCTACAGTCAAACTCAGCACCGGAATTTCCTGGTAGTCTAGGTTATGTTCTGTGTGGTACCTGGGATACAAAACATTTTACAATGGCAGACCTCTTCCTTGAAAGCATGCAGTTACTTAAGTACTTCAGTGTCTTGTACTCACATTTCTAGGTCTTCATATTACAGTTCATGCTTTCTCATTTTTGGAACCATCAAACTAAAAGACCAGTAGGACATGGGGGCTGAAAACATAGGTTTGGAAGTTGTAGTTTTAAGCCTATTTCTTCCAGCTGTGGTTTCTGGCTACTTAGGGTACCTCTTTGAGCTCCCACTGCCCTCTCTGAAAAGAGAGAATGTCTACCTCAGAAGATGGTTGGGGAATGTAGTGGAAGGATTTGGTACACTGTCTGCATGCAGCCGCTAAGTTACAGTGGCTACTTGTACAACATACGTGACTCCAGTTTATATAAGAAACAGCCCAATCCATTGGCTTTGACATTAGCCTCTGTGGATCCCAAGATAAGTTCATCTCTATCCAGTTGATATCAGATAAAGGTGTTTAATCAGTGTCCAAGAAACTGAGGTGCGCTAAGGGGGTCAGCCGCTCTTGCTAACACTGCCCTGCCCTCATGAGACCCTCTCACCCTTCAGTCCATAGAGACGGTGAACGTGGATGGAGCTGGGAGGCACACCTTCCCCAAGGTCTTCTTGGAAGGTGAAGATCCAGTGGGACTGGCTGTATTTGAGAACTCTTTCTTCTGGACAAATAAACTACAGCTGTTTCATGCTTCACCCCGCAACCCGCAGGAGAGAGTGGTGCTGCTAAATGCTTCCATATCTGCCTTCTCGGTGCTCCACAAATCCCAGCAGCCTAAGAGTAAGTTATCGCTTGCTTTCAAAATGCTCATGAAGCAGAACGCATACTGAACGGAAACCCCCTAACTACTCCCTCCGTCTGTTGGAACTTGCTATTTGGGGGGGAAATGTTCTGAGTATCATTCCAGACCTATCCAGGACTTCTGAGTAAGATGAACGGAACAAAAATATCTGCTGGGAAACTCATTCCAGGCATGTACCTGGCTCTTGTCTAATGTAGCAACCAGAATTTTAATACACAAAACCTCTGAGATACACAAAACGGGGAATACGCTGTTCACAGAGGGGCTAGAATAGCTTCCTCACCGACACGTCAATTGATAACAGAAGATGGAACCAAGCCCAACATCCTGTTTATAGGAGGAAGTCAAATGTTCATTGACTAGGAGTTAAAAGCTTGTTAATCTGAAATTGTATGTCAGCTTCAACTCAGATAATGCTTCTTCAATGGGTCCAAGAAACTAACCAAAAGGGAGAGCCTAGAACCACTATTTACTTCCTATCAGCAAATTAGACAGCCATTTTGTCTTAACTCCAAGGGGGAAGATGCTGTTGGTTGAAGCTTTCTTGGCCCAAGCTTCATATAGAGAGGTCATTGTCACTGTCTGAAAGACACGGGGCTCCAGGAGTTCAAGGTCAGCCTGCCTAACCTAGAGGGTAACAAGTATATTGGGATCCTCTTAAAGCAAAAATGCCTTAACGCCCCTTGAGTCTTAGGTTTTGAACTAGTTTGGATAAATACATCTGAAATTGTATCCAACCTAATTGTACCTGTTTTTATTTTAAAACAGGCAGATACCCAGCATGCGTTCCAGGTTCTTGCAGCCACTTATGTCTCCTGTCCCCCGTCCATCCCAAGGGCTATAAGTGTGTTTGTCCAGAGGGGATGTTTCTTTTACCTTCGGGCACATGTAGTGGTAAGTATGCTGGGTGAAATGGGTTTGGCTTCAGAAGGCACATTCCATGGTAGGTCTGGAAATAATGTAGCTTCTGTTTTTGGATCAATTGCTTTTGACCTGACAACCTACTTTGATGATGAGAGTTTTGTTATCAAAAGATCGTGATTAGTTTTTTATTGTGCTAAAATATACATGACAAAAGGCACCATTTTAACTGTTTTCCAGTGTAGTGTTCAGTGGCATTAAGTATGTTCACATTTTTGTGCGACCATCACCAGAGCTTTTTTCCCAAACTGAAATTCTATTCCTGTTAAACAGTAACTCCTCATTCCCCTCTCCCCCCAGCCCCTGGCAACCACCGATCTACTTCCTGTCTCTATGAATTTGACTGCTCTAGGGACCTCATATAAGTAGAATGGTACAATGTTTGTCCTTTTGTGACTGACTTATTTCACTTTGCATAATGTCTTCAAAGTTCATCCATGTTGTAACATGTATCAGAATTTCCTTGTTAAGGTGGCTTCCACTGTGTGTAGATACTACAGTCTGTTTATCCATTCATCCGTCAATGGATATTTGGGTTCTATTCGTTTTAAAAGAAGAAAAAATAGCTTATACCACTCAGCTTTACATGAAAGATTAATGACTTAGTATAAGAAAGAAGCCCTCTACAGTCTTATGTCTGTTGTGTATTCTGACTTATGTTTGTGGGCAGAGTGTCTGCATTAACATAATTCCTCATGCTGCTGTCCCATCTTTTGAAGTAGTAAAGCCTGCATAATCCGTTGAATGTCACTGTCCAAATGTCTTGACTTCTTTTCTATAGAACACGGAGGTTTTAAGAAGAATAAATGCTGTGAATGTGTTGATGTTCTAACCACCTTTGAAGAATGCAATTCACAATGGGTAGCCATGGAACGTGATTATGGTGTAATAAGCCATTGTGCCAAACACAAGACTTAGCTTAAGATGTTTTTAACATGATATATACAGTTAAATTCCCAGGTAACTTTTCTTTATATCGGCAGTAGAGTTTAAAATTCTTCGTATTGAGACTTGTGTGCTACAGGCAAGAATTTGATGACATTACTGAATTAAATGGTGCAGCCCTGCAGCCCTAATCCTCAGGATTCTGTGTTAACCTTTCAGCAGAAATTGAAAAGACTTGGTGCCTTGGGAAGGCTGAACAATGCTTTCATTTGCCCAAATGACTCCCTTCTCTAAGGAAGCCAGGGCATTCGTGGTGAATACCTGCTTCAGAAGCAAACTTTGTAAGATCCCTTTCTAGGGGAACCTCAGCTTGAGAGAGGGGCATTGCTCCAGAGGGGAGTATGGGGCTTCTCTGACAAATGGTCAAACAGGCCATCTCTCCTTTTTCCTTGGTAGAGTTAAAACTAGTGTTTTCCTCTGGCAAACGTCTCTACTTGTTGAAGGTTGGCTTTATGGGAACTGCTATAGAGAGGAGCCTAGTGCAAGAGCATCCAAGGAACATCTATTTACTGGACATTGACTGGAAAAGAAACCTCATCTACTGGACAAATACCCAGGGACATCTGTTCTGCTCAACTGGCTATTCAGGGGAAAAGCAAGAGATTTGGACAGAGCGTACAGGTAAGTTGGGGTGGCTACTATTTTGGATTTTTTCCTTTATTTTCTGGCTCTAAATTTGAGTAGGGCCAACCCCCACCCCCACCCCCTGCACCAGAAGACCCTACCTGTCCCTGATCTGAATCAACCTTAATACCAAAGAGTGGTTTTTAACTCATTTAAATATTAAGTGTCTCTGATTTACCCTTGTTCTTATGAAGGGTATGCAGACTCTTAAAAGGCTTCCATGATTTGGAAAATCCTAGGTTTTTAAAATTCTATTTTCTGGCATTAAGTCTGGATAGGATGGAAACGGACCTTAAATACTTCAACTTTGCATTGCAGATTTTTCTTACACTAATTTAGAAGCAATTTGCAATGCAGATTTCAGAGAGAACTAGCAAGATATTTTCTTAATATGATAATATATACTTTCTCTCCCCTCCCACACTCCTACATGGCATACCCCACCCTTAGCTCCCTGTACTCAGCCTAAATGCAAATATCTATTTTATAAAAGAAAACTGAGACTTGAGTTCCAGGGTGAGTAATCTGACTGCTGAATGCCTGTGCCATGGGTACTCTAAGTGCCAAGGATCTGCTTTACTACAGGAAGTGCTGTATTGGAATCCATGTTCCCGAGACACCCTTCAGAGCAGTAGACTCTACCCAGAGCCCTGTGGGCAAGAGCAAAGCCTGGCACATTGGAGCTTTCAGTACCTGACTGAAAGAACTTTGGGGAGAAACTGAAATGGGCAGTGATCTTGCAGAACATCTGATGGCTGTCTAGGAAACCCTGATCGTGGATTTCCTCCGGTTTAATTCAAATGCTACCTACCCCCACTGGCTAATCTTTGATAATTGGTTTCTATGTTATAATTCTACCAAGGATTCGTAAGAGACTGACAATTTCATTTAAGCTGGCTCTGTGGTGAATACTGAGACTCTGTAGTAGGTGACCCTGAAATACTAGAAAAAAATATAGATTCTGCTCTCTGTCCCTGGTTACAGGCACAGAGCTTCTAAGACCTTTGTAATTTCCTAAGTGATGGGAGCATCTGACACAGAGTTTCTAAATCCATTAGAATTTCCTGGGTGATAGGAACAGCTTTTGTTTTAATGAGACAACTCTTGGTGGGTTTTGCAATACAATGCAAAATTGAATTTAAAGTCCACTTCTATCTTACTCAGATTCAAGGCCAGAAAAAATTTTGAAACCTTATCATTGCCTCTAGGAGGTTGGTCACCAGAAAGACCAAGCCGTGATGAGAAGCTAAGAAATTTCAGCCCCACTCCTTACTCTCTAGAGAGGGGAGAGGGGCTGAAAATGGACTTAATAATCAATCATGCCTATGTGATGAAGTCTCCATAAAAATCCCCGAAGTATGGAGTTCAGAGAGCTTCAATACGTCTGTGTGTACTGAAGCCCAGCTCCACAGGGACAGAAGTTCCTGCACTTGGGACCCTTTGGACATTGCCCTACGTGTCTCTTCATCTGGTTGTTCATCTGTATCCTTTATATAATAAACCTGTAAACGTGTTTCCCTGAGTTTTGTGAGTCATTCTAGCAAATTATTGAACTCGAGAAGGGGGTTGTGGGAACCCCGATTTAGAGCCAGTGGGTCAGAGTGACAACCTGGGACTTGTGACTGGTGTCTGAAATGGGGGCAGTCCTGTGGGACTGAGCCCTTAGCCTGCGGGACCTGATGCTAACTCCAGGTCGACAGTGTCTGAACTGAACTGAATTGTAGGTGTCGACTTGAAAAAAAATGCACAATGTTAAGAGCTATGAGCCCAGTTTATTCAGTGTCTTACTGAGGACTATAGCCCAGGAGACAGCCTCTCAGTAGCTCTGAGAAACTGTTCCAAAGAGCTAAGGGAGGAGCCAGGATACATATGAATTTTTGGGCTGGAAAAACATGTAGTCAAGCATCAGAAGAGTACTACTAATCATGAAGGACAGCTACCTCATGTTAATGATTTTAGTGTTTTTCTGTGCATGGGAAGATGCAGGAATCTGGGGTCGTTCGAAATTTTTCCTTAAATAATGCATCTTAACTACCTAGGGGCCAGTATTGAAAGCACAGAATGCTTCCTATTTTTCTCCATCCTGAATTCCTCTAGGGGAGCACTGCTGGTGGGCGACTGTGGTGGCTGATGGCTTGATCCTTGCAGAACTGGAATGGCAGCTGGCAGCATGGTTTTTTTTCCTTACATAGGACATCCCACTTGTGTTGCAGAATTGCTTGGTGTGGGGGGAACAACACGCATCTGGTGTCACAAGTATTGATGTATAGTAAAGGAGACACACAGGAGTGCTTGTCCTATACAGTTGGCTGGAAAGCCTGACAAAGCCAGGCAGGCTTTTCTAGGTAGTAATCAGCTTGACCTCTGCTATCAAGACCTGTTTGCACATCTCAGAGCCTCCTTACAACTCCTGGGCCTGCAGCTTTCAGCTTATTCTTAGATCAAAGTACACTGACATCTGTGGATTTTTCTCTTGGATGTGTTAATCTCGCTCTCATATTGAAAATTGAGGACTTCCCTGGTGGCGCAGTGGTTAAGAATCCGCCCACCAATGCAGGGGACCCGTGTTCGATCCCTGGTCTGGGAAGGTCCCGCATGCCGCAGAGCAACTAAGCCCGTGTGCCACAACTACTGAGCCTGTGAGCCACAACTACTGAGCCCACATTGCTGCAACTACTGAAGCCCATGTGCTCTAGGGCCCATGTGCTGCAACTACTGAAGCCCGCGCACCTAGAGCCCATGCTCCACAACAAGAGAAACCACCGCAATGAGAAGCCCGCGCACCGCAACAAGGAGTAGCCCCCGCTCGCCACAACTAGAGAAAGCCTGCGCACAGCAACGAAGACCCAACGCAGCCAAAAAAAATTTTTTTAACAAATAAATAAATAAAAAAAAAAAAAACATTTACATAGATCAAAAAAAAAAAAAAAAGAAAGAAAAATTGAGGCTGGAAAATACTGATGAAATTCTGAATCGAAAATGAGAGGGCCTCAAATTCTGTTTTAGGAAAGAGTGCATGTTTTTAAGAACCTTTGTGGAATCGTTCTAAGAACATTCTGTGATGCTGGCATGCTGGGCTGGCCATGGTTGAATCTGACTCCAGAGGAGACCACGTGTTTCCTGCAGAGGGCAGAGCCCAACGAGAATGAGAGAAACAGAACCCAGTGGAGCCAGTGTGTTCTTAGGAACTTGCCAGTCTTTCACTTAGCTACTAACATAAAATGCAGTGCATGTCTACCTTGCCAGGGGTTGTCAAGGATCAGATGAGCTCATAGGACAGACAAGGTGCTGGAACCTTGTCAGAGTAGGCATTATGGGACCATCGTGCGAACAAGGTGTGTAGGCTTGTAGGAACTGATCTTTGCATCCCCCCAGTTGTCTCCCTTCTATCCCTGACCCAAAGTTTAAGACAGTATGTGAATACATTTGAGTGTCCTTTCTAATGGGAGTAACTTGTCCTCACAGTCTGTTCAGCAAATGTGGACATTCCGACTGGGAACTTGTACTGGCTGCCCTGTGACACAAGTGCTATTCAGAGGACTAGAATCACTGGCCCAGACACCCGTACCCTGTATAGAACGGGCAGAGTTATACTGCATCTCCTTCTCGATTGGCCGAAGAGGCTGCTGTACTGGGTGGAGAGTGGGGAACACTTGCAAAGCATGACCCTTGATGGCAAAAGCAGATGGGCAGTCTGGAGAGGGACCTGGACGGCGGACACCCACGTGACCTTAGACCTTGGCTCGTCTAGCATCCTCTGGACCACCAAAGGGTTAGGTAAGCACTGCACAACGAGTGAGGTTGGAAGAAGCTTGAGGGGATGAGTGAGGGTCTTGTTTTTAGTATAATGATTCCATTTTTAGAACTAGTCAGACATAGGTTCAAACTCTGATTTTCATAGTTAAATCTTGGGCACAAGTCACTGACCTCAAACTCTGTTCTCATTTATAGTTTCTAGAGTTATGATTGAAGAGATAGAAAACTTCAGAAATAACATAATTCTGAACACTGCAAAAAGCTATTTGTTTTTACTTCCGTAAGTAGAAGTAATGGAACCAAACTTCCATTGCAAATGAAGTACAGGTGCTCCAGTTATAACTTGCAGCAGGTACCAATTATACCTTTGTAGCAGAATGTGATAGTCTTTTCACCCAGAAGTCATCCTTGAGACCTGGCATCTGTGTGCTGATGACCGGGGGTTGTAGGACTGTACCTGGAAGGTGGTCAAGTCACATCTGATGTTTCCATGCAGCAGACCTCACTTTCCTGGAGCTTTAAACGCTTCCTTGGATTATCTTTATAAGACTAAAACCTACAAAACTCAATAGAAGAATCTGTGCTTATTTTACCTTTCAATCCAATGGTGGCCTTGCCTCCTTGCTGTCACAGGTTACTTGTTCTGTATCAGCTTATAAGAACCTGACTCTTCCTTAGGGTTGCAAAGTCTGAGTCTCCGAAAAAACAGAACCTACATTTTGAACAAGACCTGGAGTGATGGGATGATCGTGGCCCACGAGCCCTACCTGGTGACTCTGAACAGAACAGCTCTCATGCTGTGGAACAGGAGGATGCCAGAGCCCTTCTCAGTGTTGAAAGAGCCCTACATACAGAAGATGATCATCCTGGCAGAGAACCTGGAGGTGCCAGGTGAGTCTTCCCCTGGGAGGTGATTCTTGGGGATCCACTTTACCCGGGTCCCCTCGGTGTGTTTTTCTAGGAGAAAATCCTGGGTATCTTCTAGTTCGTATTGGCAGTGGTCCCAACCCACAGTTCAGCAGGGCTTCTCCCCGATGTGTCCTTGTCCTGGAGGAGTGAGAATCTAACACTGCTCTCAAAGTTGCTAAATGACACCAGTTCCCGAGTAACACCCCAAGCAGGGTGCACACCGCAGCCCTTTTGGGAATCATCTTTCACCTCAGCATGTTAAAGCTCTTAGTCTGGCAGTAAAGAGATCCATTTAACTTGCTCTAAACCCCTTTCCCAAGCTGGTTTTTTACCAAGGAACCCCTTTTCTCGTAGCAGTGACATCTTGCAGGGGACCCTCTGCTCTGGGTCCTGGTTACCAGGAGAAGCAGCTCTTCTGTTGAAGCTGCACCTTGGTCACTCACGTTAATCTGCTTAATGCTGGTTTAACTCTTTTCTTTTCATATAAGCCTTTGGCATGGCACCAAAAACTCTGATTCTGGACCTTGAGGCAGAAGAAGAAGAAATCCTATCACAGGATTCAGGGGGCTTTCTTGCCAGAAGCAGCTGGAAATCCCAAGGAAGAGTAGAAACAAAGATGGACAGAACTGTTCCTCCTCCTATATACCTGCTCCCCAGAGGTCTCTAAACTCCCCCTGCTGTCTAAACTACCTTAATTTTTGATTCACTGGTTTAACCTGATTTGGGGGGCTAAGAAGCGTTAGGCATAGGAACATAGTTCTTAGGTGGTAAAGTATGCTAATAAAAAGTTAACTGTTTGGTAAAAAATCCGAGTTTGATTATTCTACTAACAAATCTATTACGTTGCTGCAACAGTTGCTGAAGAGTACTAAATGGTAACTTTTGGTAGTGTAACTTAGACATCTCAGCATCTCTAGGCCCCTGTCCTGGACCATCAGATGCTACAGCAGGAACCAGACAGAACAAGTCCCTGTCTTCAGAAACTTACTTTATTTTGCATGCCTAGAATATAGTACCAGGCAGTGAAAAAATTAAGGTTAAAGTTTATAGGCCTGAAAGGAGAAAACAATTTGCCCAAATTCAAAGCCATGAGATGATGGGCCAACACACCACACACGTAGTCAAAAGATCAAGGGTCCTTATTCTTTCTTCCTATGAGGCAGAAGAACGTAGCTACCCAGCCATGACATGGGTTTTCGGGGAGGGGGGCAGTGGAAGCACATCTCCATTGCTGAAACCAAATGGACTGACATGCTGACACACTGTTCATTCTAGATCCTGAGGTCAAAGGACCTGCCACACCCACCCCTCCTCCACCCCCTCCGCCACCCCCTCTCCTCTGCACCCGATCTTCTGTGCCGTGTCGGGATGGGCTGGAGTGCATCTCCCGGGGGTACCTCTGCGATGGCAAGCAGGACTGCGGGGACGGCTCGGACGAAGAGAACTGTTCCCGCTTCTGCAACAGGGCAGGTGGGTCACCGTCTCCTGTTCTCAGTCTCCTGTTCCAGGTACGCTGATTCAGCCTTGGGGGCATGATGTGAATTGCCAGAGGGTTTATTATAATCACACTTGCTTTCCCTATAAATTCTCACAGGTAAAAGTCCCAGTCTGTCAGAACACGGATCCTATGATTGCCCATTTTATGACATTTAAGTCCACAGTGTTTTGCCAGGTATAATTTGACTATTCCTTCCTTGCTCCCTCAAATTTGCCTAAGTATTCCAATATCTGCCTTTATATTGGCACAGCGTGACCTAAATGGACCACTTATAACCGACTTGGTAGTGTTTTAACAAGTTGTTAAAGTAACCAAACCAGTATGAGGCCTTAGTGTTTCAAGAACCTAGTTCAGCTTATTAACCTTAGTACTTTATTAAAGCTCACTTATGGATCAATTAAGCAAATAATCAATAGGACTCAAACAAGTAAGGTCAGTCTACTTACGCCTCAAACTCCAGAATGAGTGTGAGTTAATCTAATTATAAATCTTCAGTATGATGAGCATATGGTGCTAGCTTTTGACCCTTTCTATTGAAGGGGTCTTCCAGTGTCTGGATGGAAACAAGTGCATTGAGGAGAAGTACCACTGTGATGGGGCCCGGCAGTGCCTGGATGGCTCGGACGAGCTGGGTTGCTGGAAGCCTGTTGAAGACTGCTCTCTGCGTTGTGACAACAAGACCCGCTGTATCCCCAAGAGCTGGCTGTGTGATGGCAACCCTGACTGTTCTGACAGAAAAGATGAACAAGGATGTAGTAAGTTCCATGGGAGTTCCTTGGAGTATTTCCAACTGCATTACAGTCGATTCTCCTTATTCATGGTAGTTATATTCTATATGACTATATATTCTATAAAGTTGCCATGAACATTGAATTCAAGGATATTGAATCATTGCTCCTAGATAAAGTACGGGGTGGGTTTCTTTGAGTCTCTGGTCACAACATTTTTGTCAACCAATCAGTATATAACCTTATTTTATGTGTGTTTCTGTTGAAAGACGACTTAACATACAGTGTTTGCTCATTAACGGCAAACTGTAACTCATGCTGAACAAAGCTTATCTAATGCACGTATTTTCTCCATAAGACACACCGTGGACTTCTGACCCTTAGGAGCACCAGACAGCAGTTGAGAACTATGGTTGGGGCCATTTTAAACAGCAAAATCACCAAAAGGTACAAAAATGTGAAAACCACGGTCCGAAATGGACACTTTTTTATATGAGTATGAGAACGGAAACAAGAAGGCAGAACGGTGCCTTGTTCAGCCTCAACTGGAAAGACGTGTGTTGGGCAACTCACATTTTTGCTGCTTTGTGTTATCTCTTCACATGACCATGGAAGTGTGGGAGTGTTGATTTGGGGGGTTACAAATTTTAGCAAGTAGGTGAATGAGCAAATACTGAATCCACAAATAATGAGGATCGACTGTACTTAACTACTTAGTTAAGACTAAGATGCAGGTTTCTGAGTTACAGGGACCTTGGTGATCATGCTGTAACATTCCCCTTTCCATGACACGAAGAAAGAATAATTCTATTAGTGGACAACCAGTCTGCATATCAAAATAAAGTATTAGTTCTCATTGGGCGAAAAGCTACCTCCTTGAAGATTTTGATTTTGGTCCTGGGTCTTCTCATGGGATGGACCACCTCATTGTAGATGTCATTGCTTTCCCCTCATTTTTATGGGATGCACATCTTTACCTTTATTCTTCCGAAAGACATGCTTCAAAGACCTTAATCATGTTGTGGGATTAGGGTAGAAGAGGGAATTTGGAGAACTGAAGTGAAAAGAACAGGAGGCCGGGTAAGGCACCATGATGGATTTGGATGTGAAGGTGGCTGAGTAGGTAACCAGAGGATGTGACTGCACTTGGGCTTTAGGAGAACATCAGGAGGCAAGAGGCACAAGAAGGAAGTAGGGAGGAACCCAAGCTATAATTTACTTTTCAATTCATATGTATAGTTTTGCCTAGGGCCTGACTCTTTTTCTTGAATCAAGCCAATGAACTTCTGTCTGGAGGAACTGAGTCCAAGAACATAAGTCGTAGGGTCTGTTGGGTATTATGGGAGAATCTCTTTTTTCATGCGTGACATTAGGGTTTCAGAGGGGAATCCCACTACCCTGCCTATCCCAGCATCCTTCTACAGTCCTCCCATCCCTGTCCCTCAGCCCTCGTTCTCCAGGACAAAGAGGATTTTCTGGGCTAGCTTAGTAAGTCTTTTCTACCCTAACACTCTAGCTGAACCACCTTCCTGCCCTAATACCTGCTGGGGCTTAGTTCCCAAGGTGACAGCAGAAGACTGGGAGTCTTCAAGTCATTTTGTTTGCCATCAAATTGCTTCTCCATCTGGCTGAGTTCTTACCTAGAGCTTTGTTTTTCAGTTCATGAAAAATGCAGTGCATCTGAATTTAAATGTGAGAATGGCCAATGTATATCTTCTTCCCTGCGTTGCGATGGGAACCGGGACTGCCTGGACCACTCAGATGAAGAGGGCTGTTCTGCCTGGCCCCTGCCATGCCCGTCAGGGGAGGTGAAGTGCCCGAGGAGTGGAGAGTGTGTGTTGGCAGACTGGATATGTGACCACGACTTAGACTGCAAAGATGGAACTGATGAGAAGGTAGCCCAGTCTCTTTCAGAAAAACACAGTAGACTTCTAATTGTAACAGTAACACATGCTTCCTCGCAGAAAACTTGGGAAAACGCAAGAACAGAGAAGTCTCCCACAATTCCTGCCCAGAAAGCCACTCATAACTACATCAAAGTGTCCAAAGTGTTAAGATCCTCTTGTTGAAAGTCAAACCCGTAAGAGGTCTTTATGGGAGGTTTGCAAGTGTTAGGTCTTGATGGTCGTGGCTTAAATGTCGTGCTTAGAGAGATGCTTTGAAGCTCCACCTAACAGCCATCAAGACGTACAATGATGCTCCTGCATCGTATGCAGTGCAGCCCGGGTTTGAACCTACTGCTTGCATTTGACCTTAAGAAAGCACTTATACCCTGATGCTCTATTTCCTCATCAGTAAACTGAGTAGTGTCTGAGGGGCTGAGACTGTACCTCAAGGTGCTGGGGTATAGCAGATGCACAGGTCTGAGATATCCTTCCCTCCTGTACCAGACATCCTGCACCAGATCTGAGAATCCAAGTCAGATTAGGTGCAAAATGCTGGAGTGTGCGTTAGAAATGGTGCGAATTCTAGAGAAGAGTTTCTAGAGCAGACATTTTTTGCTTATGCTTCTTAAATGAAATGAAGACTTCCTGGATGCTCAGTTTGCAAAACAAGAGATCTCCTTCCACTTTCCCACCCACGTTGGTATCACCTACGGTTCCTTGCCTAAACTCCAGCTGCGGAAGGAGTTTCTTATAATCCACGTGGCCGGACTTTTCCGGCTCTGGTCTCGTTGCAGAAGGGACTTGAGGGCTGTCTTGTAACCCAGGCTTCCTCGTCCTCTGAGACCCTTCTGGGCTCTGAATGCAGGTGGTGCTGACCAAGTCGCTCGCTGTCTCCTCAGGACTGCGACCCCGAGGAGCTTCGCTGTGGCTCGAGGCAGTGGCCCTGTGCCAGTGGAGACCAGTGCGTGCCTGAGCCCTGGCGCTGTGATGGGCAGAGTGACTGCAGGGACGGCAGTGATGAGGCCGGATGTAAGTGCAGGGGGAGAAGGCAGATGGCTTCAAAGGGGCGCCTGCCGCTTGCTGCGTCTCGGCGTGGGAACCCAGCTCAGCGAGCAAATGCTGCAGGACCTGAAATCCATCCCTTTGCCAGGATGGAGGCATCCTGATTGTATGCACAGGAGAGAGCCTTGCTGTGGGAGGGATGTTTGGTGGGGAGCGGGGTCGGGGGGGGGTGGTTTGACTATAAAGGCAGAAAGTCATCCTCTCCAGGCCCCCCGGAGAACTGCGGGAGTTCCGAGTTCCAGTGCCGCTCTTCTGCCTGCCTGGACCTCAGCCTGGTGTGTGATGGGAAGGAGGACTGTGCCGACGGCTCCGATGAAGGCGAGAAGTGCTCGTCCGCGTGCAGCCAGAGACAGTGTTTCCACACCTGCTACCCATCTCCACGTGGGCCTGTGAGTTGCTTCAGTTCCTGTGCTCTGGCAGCTAGAGACTTGGTGTAGGGAAAGGGGCGCTGTCCTCATTCAGGGTGTCTGCTCCCTACGCGCTGAGTCTTACACGGCAGAGCCGTGCTGACCCGTCCACCCACGTCCCTGTGCTTGAGGCTTTCTGCTGAGTCCTGTCTAGCTCCTTTCCTATCTAGCTCCTTTCCACCCTACTACCCGGCTCCAGAAACTCTCCTATGGTGGTCCTTCCCACGCCATCTATGAGCACCGGGTGACATTTAGGGTGAAGCAACAAGTTTTGGGGGGATTGTCCCAAGAGCCAAGCAACTCCCCACCATGTTGCAGCTCAGGAAACTGAGTACATACCCATGTGGAAGTCCTTTCCGTGTGGGCATTTAGAATATGACTTGCCCTTCAGTGGAGGACTGTCCGTGTTCTGGTCTGGCATTATTGAGTGGCTAGACACGGTGAACTTGATTCTGATGGGCAAGTGGAAGAAAACTGTGCTGATGTCTGGTCCTGGTAACATCTCTATTGGCAGAAAACCAGTTCAGTGAAGTCTACGAGTCTCCTCACTTACGGATTCTGCTGGGGTCTGGGCGTCCTGGGCTGAACTGGGCATCTTTGCTAACTTGGGGCCCCTGGTGGTGGCAGGGGTGTGGAGTGTGCGGCAGGAGATGGAGAGAGTGACTGCATTCGAGATGAAGTCGGTTCCAGGAACAGTTTGAGTTGTTGACGTCGATTGTATCGCCGTGTGCTTTTTATATCAAGGCTGAGGTCCTTTTATCGATATTGTACTTGTCTTCAGAAAGTCTTCATGTTTTCCAACCTCTCTCAGGTATGTGCTTGTGAGCGAGGCTTTGATCTGAAAAGCGGTGGGCGAATCTGCGAGGATGTGGATGAATGCCAGAGACTGGGTGGTCAGCCTTGCAGTCAGACCTGTATCAACACCAAGGGCTCCTATAGCTGCACCTGTCATCCTGGCTACTCGCTGGAGCCTGATGGCCATACCTGTAAAGCAACAGGTAAACTGGAGCTGGGAGTATCTCCTAAGCTGTGGGTCGAGAGTTTGGAGGTCCTAAATCGTCCAGGAAAACCAATGCACATCTCTCTTTCTTAGGTCGTAAGTGCTCCTGCCTGCTTTGTCTGTCTTCAGAACAAGACTTGCACAATCCCAAAGTTCCCTTTTTATACCTCATATTTCAGACTGAATTCAAGTCTGAAAGTATCTACCAGTAAGGCATTATTATAAGAAAACCATAACTTGAACCTCTGTAGGCATGGATCAGCCTTACCAGCAGTGAGAATAAATAGCCAAAGCCCTGAAAAGCGCTTCTTTCCTACCCAACTACCCCCAAATATTTAGTTGTAAATGTGGTTTTCAATTTAAGCTAATTATGCCTTATTCTGAGTATCTTCAAACCATGGGTATTAGCTTAACCATTACATGAAGGAAAGAACTACTTAGATGCCAGCTAGATGGTTTCACAGCCTTGGCAATGAGAAGGCAAAAACTACTTTGTCCTCTGATTCCTTATAGCAGTGCTGGGTTCACTGTTCAAACTCCTTAAGAAAGCAGTTCTTTTTTGACAGGTACTGAACCGATCCTGCTTGTGGCAATTCAGTTTAAGCTACTCCTCTATGGACTGCGGAGCTTAAAAGAAGATATTCTGGCAACTATAGACAAGAACCTGATTATTTTCTCTATTGACTATGACTTAGTGGATCAGAAAGTCTTCTGGACCGATACCAGTGCAGAAAGTATTAGATGGATAAGCATGGACACAAAGAAGAAAGGGACTGTGGTGAAAGGTATGTCCCCTTATAGAGACTCTCACCTTGCCCTTCCTAAATACATGTAGCATGAAAAATAAGATGAGTGGCCATGAACTTTCTAAACATTGGTTTATACCCCCTTAACAAAAAGGGATCAAGCCTTGCTAGTTGCTTAGAAATGAGAAGAATGCGTCTCAATAGATATGGAGTCCACTGATAAGTCAGTGATCATTACTCGTAATGGTCATCTTCCTCTACAAATAGTACTTTGGGAATGTTTAAATGAAGACTGCTCTGATGGAGATGCATATACCAGTTGGAAAATGAATTAACATGGCATGCAAGTCTGATGCCTGTGAGCTTCAAGCTTGTAAAAACCTATAATTTAACCTAAGTACACATGTTGAATGGCTTCCTTTCTTCAGGAATAAAGTCAGACTATATAGCGGTTGACTGGATTGGGAGGAATCTCTACTGGACAGATGGGACAGCTGGTCAGATTTTGGCAATTCAGTTGACTGCTGTTTGGAGAGGAAAATCTGAGTACACGATCGTCCTGGACGATGACTTGAACCAACCACGGTCTTTGGCTTTAGATCCCCTAAATGGGTGAGTCCAGATGTCACAATGCCTGGTCAAGTCTGTTAAGTTTGTTGTTCTTCTTTAGTTCTACTTTGGTTGTGTTCCCTCAACACAGAACGAGTGAATAGAAACCTTATCTGACTTTATTTTAGATCTTATGACGATGTGAGTCAACCATACATAGTCGTTTTGAAAGCTCCTAGAAAAAGTCCTTTATTTCAGGAAAGTGAGATGTAGGTGTGCTCACTTGGTGGCCCATCTATACTTTCTTTTGCTAAAATAAACAAATATACCTCAGAGTGGAAAATTATTATGGCTTTAAAATGGCAGGAGGAGGGAGAATGAAACTAAGGATTGTGTTTAATTTACAGTAATGTGATTGGTGGTGGTGATGGGGGCAGAGTAATTGGGTGTGTGGGTGGAGCCTGGGCTCTTTTGTCTAGAGCCCTTCCCTCTGCAAGGGCCAGGAACTTGTAGACAGCATTTCCAGCTTGTCTGAGCTAAGCCCTGACTGGGATGGCCACGTGTATCAAATGTAAGAACAGGACAGAGCAAAACTCGGGATCCAGAGGTGACCCAGATCAGTTACCTTCCCTCTGCTTTTCTCACCTTTTCAATACCTCCAACCAGGAATCTGGTAACATAGTTCTCAGGAAATTGGCAGGAGCTTCCTGATGCATCTAATGACTTGTGGCCAAGAATGAGTTCTGAGGCACACACCTGCACGTGGAACCAGCCTACTTGCTAGCCCAGAAAAGACTGGCAGGTTCCCAAAAGATTGGCTAGCCCAGAAAAGACTGACATTTTCCAGGCTAGGGACTAATATATTTCTTAGACTTTTTGTACAGCTGTCATTATAGATACTTTATCCCTAAATGATAAATAAACAATCACCATAAAATTTCAAGGAAAACGTTTTACTATCTTACAAATTATGCTTAAGGCACAGGCCAAGTTTAATTCTGAGGGAAAGAAGTAATTAGGCTGTAAGTCAGTGTTTTAAGGGAATGAGCGGATGTTATTTCTCATGAGGCAATGCTTTATCTCAAGGCTGACTCATCCACACAGGTTAATGTACTGGTCTGAAATTGGAGGAGAACCTCAAATAGAACAAGCTGGAATGGATGGGGGCAGCAGAAAAATACTCCTCAGTCAAGGTCTTGGCCGGCCAACTAGCATAGCTCTCGACAAGTTGAGTTGGAAGATATTCTGGTCTGATGACAAATTTCACTGCATTGGCTCTGTCAATCTAGACGGTACTGGTATTAGCGTAAGTGTTCTTTTGGTATTAGGCTTGTGTGAGATGTCATGTACCTTGTGTAAAACTCACCCCGGGAACCTCACCATCACCATTTCAGATGTTGCAGCTAACACAAATCAAGAGCCCCTTTTTGGTTGCTGTGTTTGAAGATGAAGTCTTCTGGTCTGAAATGAAGACGAGAACAGTACAGCGCATGAAAAAGACGACGGGCAAGAACAGGGCGGTCCTCATCAAGCGTTTGGAGCAGCCTTACGGACTTAAGGTCTCTAGTTTACGTTGCAAAATATCCCCGATCCTCCCTGGAAAGGCTATATGTATGAGCTGCCCAAGGACAAACTGTAGTGACATCCATCTATAATGACTAAAAGGCAAGATTGAGCCACTTGCCATTTTGAAGGATTCAGCAATGCAGAGTGACATCTAGCTGTTTTCTTCCAGATAATGCACGAAGTGCTCCAGCCCAGGTCTTCGAATCCTTGTCTGGATGCTGGATGTTCTCACTTGTGCCTTCTGAGCCCGCAATCCAAGGGAAGCTGTCGTTGCCCAGTTGGACTCCTGCTTGCAGATGATGGCGTCAACTGTGTTCCACTCAAGGAGTCTGCGTTTCTGTTCCTTGGGTTGCCCACAGTTATCATGCAGGTACTGTCCTATCCTGTCACATGTCTGTGCTTGGGCCTCAGTCTGTTTCAGACTTTGAGTAACTTGAATTCTCTTGAATTCAAGAGAATTCCCCTTGGAATATTCTTCAAATGCAATTTAAATTTGAATAGTCACTGTGTGCTGGGAGCTATGATGACCAAAATAAGGTAGCTATGAAATGAAGCCCACTTCTACTCAAATTCCTTAAGAACTGCTTAGTACCTCAGAACACAATGAGGTTAGGAATCTGACAGTGTGTTTAACTCGGTTGAGTTGTCCAAGCACCTAGCTGATGATGTAGAGTAATTCCAAATACAAGCAACTCAGCTGGGTTCTAGCCTAGGGGGCAAGTACATTTTGTGAGGGAACTTTTCTTAAATCATAGGAGGATAAAAGGTACTAACAAGCAATTCACCCCTACCTTCTACCATCCAGAGGACTTGTCGACTTTGGCATTTTAAAATGACAAAACATATTTCGGGGTTGGAAGACCGACTTCAGTTTCAGTAAGATCTTAACAGTGGCATCTCATTTAAAGAGAAGGGTCTTTAACATACGAGCGTTATCAAATCCACACGCTGTACCCCGTAACTCACGCAGTGCTATACGTCAATTTTATCTCAATAAAAATGTTAAAAATTAAGGGGAGGGCCTTTCACAGAGGAGTAAATCTTCAAAGCACATGGATTCAAGGAATTTTAAGCGCTTGAAGCTCCAGGAAGGGAGAGAAATACGATCTGCTTTTAGACGATAGACTATATGAAAATCTGAATTTAAGTATCTTAACAGCAAGATCAAGATGAAGAATTAAATTAGACTCAACTGGTACCATCCACTTAATTTTTTTCCCATAGATTTATCTGAAAAATCTAGAAGCTTCAGGAGGACAAGCAACCTTGCCAGAACATAGGCTTCTTCCCTTTACCAACGTGAACCAGCTTGCATCAATGGACTACCTTGTCCAGGAGAAGGTACTCTACCTGTCTGAGATGAATAAGGGTGATATCTGGCTACTGAGGCTCAAAGAATCTGGAAAGCTCTCTTGGAGGAAAATCGTATCTGTGGAGGGCACAGTGATTGACCTTGCTGTGGACTGGTTGAGTGGACACATATACTGGATTGACAGTGAGAATCCTTACATCAACGTAGCTTCCTCCAAAGGCCAGTATGCCACGGTCTTGCTCAGTGAAAGTCTTTACCGCCCAACCTCTGTCGTGCTCCACCCGCCGAGTGCAGTCATGTGCTTTGTGGACCTGGGTCCCCAGGATGATGGTAGGCGTGGCTCCAGCATTGAATGTGCCTCCATGGATGGCAGCAAGAGGAAGGTGCTCTGGCAGAAACCCCAGGTCCCTGTGGGCCTGACCTTTTCTGATGCAGGGACCCGATTGTACTGGGCTGATCCTGGTAAGCAGTTATCTTCTACACCCTAAATCTGAGTGTGAGGGACCCTGCCAGAGAAATAGAGATTTCTGCTTTCTGGTCTTCAGCTATAACTTCAGATAGCTTTTAGGTCTGAGTTTACATTTTCTGCACCACCTTCTAAACAAATACAATCATTCCCCATCCTGAGCAGCATATGGTAGCCCAGAGAGTCTTGCCATTGCCTTTTGGTGAAGGAATGAAATCAAGAACTTAACAAATATGCATGAGCAAATCTTTGTGTATTACTGTTAGAGTAGAATAAATAAGAACTGGTCTTCAAAAAATGCATGGCAGACAGTGATCTCCTGGAGGGGAGGCAGGACAAGACATAAAGAGCTACAGGATGGAGTACAGCTGTTTGGGCTCCGAGAAATTAACTGAACCTCTCCTTCTAGGGAGAGGACTCATAGAAAGTATTCAACAGGATGGCTCTAGATACAGACTAGACCGCAGAGGAATTCAGGGCCTTAACCTCTTCACGTATGGCCAAGGCATGATGTTCTGGAGCACAGTGGATGATGGTAGGTCTTAACTCTACAACTGATTGTCTTTGTGAGCTGAATTAACTAGTGGGTATCTAAAGTGGAGCTGCTACTGCTTAGCACTGGTCTTTGGCAGTGCCTTTCTTTTGTAAGAATAGCTAAGCAACTTCCCTAATTTAACATGTATATGTTAATAGTGATTCTGTGACTTAGAGGAGCTTTTACTGATTTGGTTATTCTTTATATATGAATATGCTTAATCCTGTTCTGCCTGAGATTTCTGGCTGTGATATGAGGCTCTTGGCTTTGGAGGACACCAGGGTATGGTACAGACAGAACTGGGTCAGGAATTGGAAATAGGTGGTAAACCTGCTTTGTCAGTTAGTAGCTGTAACACCTTACCTATAACATGAAGGAAGTGTACCTGTCGCAGCTGACTAAGTACACATGAAAGTACTAGATGAACTGTAGAGCATTCTATACTTGCAAGGTATTTCTAGTATTCAAAGAGATTGTCTAAACCACAGTACTCTAGTATATTATTTCCGACTAGTCTAGATTTGGTAAAACTGGAAAATGCTGCTTAAAGTAAATCTGTCTCTTTATATTTCCCAGTGTTGGTCCACTGACCAGTTGGGCTGGTCTCATGAAAATTGCAAAAATAAGTTGTCAGATCCTACCCCAAAGATGCTAAATTATTAGGTATGTGGTGAGACCTTTGCCATTTATTTTAAGATCCCCTGGTGACTCTTGTTGCAGACAAGCCATTTTCAGAAATATTGTTCTGGAGCAATGTTTAAAATCACTATCCATCAATTGCACGAGCTGCATTTAGGTGTCTCGTATCCTAATTTTCTGTCTTTATATTTGGATGTATATCAATGTGCTGGATGTAACTTCCACCGGACTTTATTCTCAGCAAAGCCATAGAACTGTTTTTTACTGATCTTGAAGTTTCTTCCCAGAAACAAGATTCAGAAAAATGCATGTCTCTTCTTAAAACTCTTGTTATTCACCTGGAATTTTTGCAGATGAGTGACAGTTTTCATACTGAGCAATGGTCTTTGCCTAGGAAATGGTCATAAGATAAAATATCACTTCTGTTAATGATTGTTCACTGGCTTTTGTTTCAGCCCAAATCAATAAAGTTTGGTACAGCAAAGCAGAACTTTCAGAAAACCAGTGGTTCCAAGTAGACCAGAAGATTGTGGATTTAAAAGTTTATAGTAAACTTAGCCAACAGGGTAAGCAACCTTGCAGTGATTATAACAACACTGAAGTCTACTGAATTTCCCCATGAAGGGATTGTTCCATCCTGCAATATCTCCTTGGAATATCTTTGTGTTTCCCATTAAAATACTTCTCTGGCACATTCCTGTAGATCTGCATAACTCTCTTATCTTTATGCATTATGTATGGTCTGGTTCTGGTATATAGCTAGTCCTGTTATGGAGCTAGTAGACACAATGGTGGTAAGGATGTTGGGCTGGGGTTTGGTATACTTGGGTTCTATTTTAAGTTCTCTTACTGTAGACTGAATTACAGCTGTGATATAATCGAAATCCCCTTTTAGTTCTAAAGTGAAACTGGTCTTCATTCTACTCATTGTCACTTGTATCTACTTGTGATGTTAACTTTGAAATATCAACTCCGGGTGCTCAGATGTGTTTCTCCACCTTTCTTATAGACACAGATGCCTAACTGGGTGTTTGAGGAGGGTGCTGGGCTTAACATAGTAATAGATGAAATCTGCTCCTAGTTGAGATAAACACCAACAATAATTGGTGTTAAACAGTTAACCATACCTATCACTGCCATATATGATGGGTGTGTTAGTCTTAAGGGAGTGTGCTGCTCCACTGGTTGGTTTTTGAAAGCTAAACTTTATAAACCAGTACGAGTCATGCCTAAACTCCTCAAGTCTTGGCTTTGTGGGGAGAACCTTTTCAGAATTCTTCAGCGTAATAAAGAGTCATCCAAGTGATGATGATCTATTACTTACTTCTGAGAACCAGAAGGAGGGTCCCTGTCACCTCTGAAGTACATTTTATCTTCAATATATCCATAATCTATTCCAGAATTCCTGGAATATGTCAAGAGGTAAAACCACTAGAAGTCAAGGCTTGAGATAGAAGCCTTAGATATAAATGGCTGACTTAATCAGATTCCTGTCCCCCACCCTCCAACCCCCACCCCTAGCAACCACCAATCTGTTCTCCGTATCTATGACTCTTAGAGGGATGAGAGAGACCACAGCCTCCGTGTTCTCATCTAAAGAGAGCTTTATTTCTAAGGCCCTTTTAGTTCCAATGTTGGCTACATGGTGCAAAGGGAAAAGAGAACTTATAGTGGATCTTGGATGGGCCAGAGTTCACCTCAATTTTTCTTAAGCTGGTCCTTTGTCTGAACTCCTGGCCTTCTAAAACCATCCTTATCCATGAAGAAGAATCACCAGTCACTTGGTACTTAGTTGGCTAAAACGAATTAAATTGAAAAGCTATCTACTCTGGGAAAAAACATCTGGGTCCTTTAACTCTGATAGTCTATTTGTAAAAGTTGGCAGAAGACCCTTCTGAAATAGTCTAAATCAGTATTTTTTTTGGGGGGGTGGGGATCCACAGGTAGTAACCGTTGCTCAAAAGACAATGGAGGATGCAGCCATATCTGTTTACCAAACCCGGAAGGACAGACTTGTAAATGTCCCAGTGGGTACTACTTGGCTGACATAAAGAAATGTATTGAAGCTGTCCGATGCTCTGCGCCGTCACAATCCTGTAAGGATGGTCAGAAATGCATTTCTGTGGCGCAGGTTTGTGATGGTCGTGCTGACTGTCTGGATGGATCTGATGAAATGGACTGTGAGTAACTCCTACCCAGGACCCACCATTGGTCACCACGGTGATTTACCTTTAGTAACATCTAATTCCACAGTGTCACTCAAGATTTTATCCTTTCAACTGTTACTTCCTTCTCACTGTGTACTCTTGAAACTGAACAATATGAAACTTCTAACTGTGGGCAATTGGATATAGATTATGTGGACTCTTTGTGAAAAGCTTATGTCCCCGCTGATTTGATTTTAGAGTAGGGTGTATGAGAGTGTGCTCCACAGGGCTCAACAGTGTATTCTGTCTGAAAGAGCACTCATCTAACCCAGATCTGATTTCAGTCCATGGAAACTGATCACAATAGTGAGCATCGCCTAGGGGGGTAAGCAGTTGGGCAAACTATTTGACTTGTCTTGGTTCCCCCTTTTTAAGCACTTTCTATCTCATAGAGTTGTTAAGGAATCCAAGAGAATGTGTAGAAAGCTGTCATATTAGTATATAACACCGTCATGTTAGTACTTAAATGCTAGCCTCAGATGGTTGTTACAGAAATATTGTTCCAAATCGTGCCTTCATGGGAAGGTGTCACCGTGGCCATTCAACTGAGTGACCATAATACCTAATTCTGCTGGAACCACCAGCTATAGCTCCATTGATATCAAAGTCCCTTTCACTGTAGAGTCAAAGAGACAGTGGGCTTGGTACCGAAACTGGTCATAACCAGTAAAGGAAGAGATATGGAAAAGGAGCCTTACAGTGAAGAGTTCTCCTTGACTTCTCAACTTAAATTCTTGTTTCCCTAAAACCTGACTAACTGGAAGACCACTTATTACCTCTAAACATTTCATCTTAAATAGGAAAGAAGCGATTTTGATTCCCAGAGTTGATTCTATTTTTTAGCAAATAAGGGTGGTTTTGTTGAAAGTCCTGTGTTGGCAGTGACTCAAGGATGGGGGTAAATGAGTGAGAAATTTATCACCTTTACCCTTTAGGTTAGGTTAGGTTTCTGATTTAAAACGAAACCAGAAACCTAACCTAACCTAGCCTTCTCTTGCTCTTCCATTCTTGATGACCCGGGCCCAAGTATTGACTCTGCTTCTTAATGATTTCACCCTGACTTTTACATAAAGCTTTTTTGGGGGAAATGGCTCTGGGTGTATAAAATTAGGCTGACTTCCTCTGGATGTACCCTGCCATCAAGGACCCTAAATGCCCAGGAGTGGAAATCCTCCTGTGATGCCAGCTTAGGGCAGAGGCAAGAAGTAGTTTTTTTTGCTAATTCTGCTGTTTTCACTCCTGGTACTTCTGTCTTCCATGTGAGGAATAATACTTGTGCCAACAATGATGGAGAATATGGTGAAATGCCTTAAACACAAACTTAACTCTTGGATTCCTCTTTGGTTAGAACCCTGTTGCCTACTCCCTGCTTTATGAGTGCCCCTCCCACACTGCCACCAAATCTGGTTCAATATTTGCAACTTGTACATCTTGATAAACCTAGTTTACTTGGACTCAAAAAATTTGAAATATTTACCAATAAACGTAATCCTTCTAGTCTGGATATTTACTACTTCGATCTACTACACTCATCCTTATAGAGTAAAACATTTTTGTAACTGGTGGGATCGACCTTGGCTAAAATTCTGCATACCATCATTTGAAGACAGATTGGTATGATAGACTACACTGGTCCTGAAACAAAGTATTTTAAGTGCCTTAAGATATGTAGTTTTTTATCAGCTTTTGATAGTTTTTTTGTTTAGCCAAAAGTAATGGTAGTGATCATGATTTCATAAATTCAAACTTATCTGTTTAAGTTCACTACAATTCTTGTTCTTCTGAAATAGTTCTTAATTGACGATGACAAACTTGTTTATGTACTCACACTCACACCTACGGTTTTTGTAGGTACCTATCCACATAAAACCCATTCGACACCAACACCTAAAATGTCAGAGGCTGGAAAAAGACTGACACCAAAAGCTGCCCAACCCCTCCAGGGCACCAAGTCTACCAAGGCTAAATCTCCAGGTCCAGAGGCGATGAATTATCCTGTCAGAAAAACGCTAACCCCTCTGATGCCTGCTGTAGAGAGCAAGACTCCAGAAACCAAGGAAGGAGTTCAGCCCAAGAACTCACAGAAGGGAAAACTTCTGCTCTGTAGCAGTGATTTCTGTAATGGGAGGGGAATCTGTACAATGGAAGGAGAGCTGAGAAAATGCAGCTGTCTGATGGGATATGGCGGAGAGTTCTGTGAAGAAGCAGCACATAGACCTGCCCCTGGCCACATGGCCCTCAGCTTAACCATAGCCCTGTCAGCTGTTCTGGTCATGCTGGGAGCATTTGTATATTTCAGAAGAGAACACAAATTAAAACGGTGAGCAGCTACTAATGTCCTCATGGGAGAATTTTATTCCAAAGAAGGCTTATTAAATAAAATTAAAACAAGATTAACGAGGTTGGAGATATGAATCCATTCTAGAAATTTGCCCTCTGAGAAGAGATTTGAGCAACAAAGCAGCCTGGATGCTGACCTGGAAAAATCATACTTGGGACCATCTCTTTGAGTGAGACCTGGGACAAACAATATTGTAAGGGGTACGTGGCATTTATGCAGATAAAATCTGCCTCAACCGCAGTCAGTGACACAGTCTCAGGGATGATGTGAGGAGAGTCCCCTCCAACGAGGCAGAGTTAGGGCCAGTGACCGTTTGGAGGAAAAATTTGTTAGGTGTGTTAGTTTGCTAGGGCTGCTTAAACAAGTACCACAGATTGTGTGTCTTAGACAACAGAAATTTATTTTCTCACAGTTCTGCAAGCTGGAAGTTTGAAATCAATGTGTCAGTAGGGTTTGTTTCTTCTGAGGCTGAGGTTTGCTTTTCTCCTTGGATTGTAGATGCAGACTTCTCCCTGTGTCTTCACGTGGTCTTCTCTCTGTACATGTTCATGTCCTAATCTCCTCTTCTTATAAGGACACCAGTCCTATTGGATTAGGGCCCACACTAATGACCTCCTTTTCATATAATTACTGCTTTGATGACCCTATCCCCAAATATGGTCACATTCTGAGGTACTAGGGGTTAAGACTTCAACATATGAATTTTAGGGGGACACAACATAGCCCTTGACAGGAGGTGAGATAAACTCATGAGAGGTTTAAGGCAAAAGCATAAAGTTTTGTCTAAAAGCAAGAGTCACTGGGTTAAAGAAACAAACAAGAATGACTCAAAAATGATTAAGAATGACGACAAAATAAGCTTTAGGAAGATACACTAACTGAAGAAATTGATTCGATAGACATATTGGCAAAGGACATTAAGCAGCCTATGTATGGAGAGATGTTACAGAGAGGACCGAAATCCTTAAAAGTTACATTTCCTCTGTCCAGCCTTCACTTTGCAGACTGAAGAAAAGGCCAGGAGAAATGATATATCTTTGCCTAAAGTAACACTGATCAATAGCCAACTGCTTAATGTTAAGATGAACTGAGGTGCTTCCTTTGGGCTTCTGACTGTCAGTCAGGCCTGTCTTCTACATTAACCTGCTTTCTGAACTCACCTGTGTCCAGTTGCTACTTACCTGTTTTTGGATTCAGTTCTCACTGACTCCAATTTCCTAGTTTCCTCTCAATTGAGAAGATGTATCATTTTGGAAGTTAAGTGAATGCCTAGTAACAAATCATAACTGACTCAAGTATTGGCCATTCTAGGCCAGTTCTTTGTTAAAGGGACATTTAAAATAGGGCATAGTTCCCATAACAACTTTTGATAGGGGACGAATTGGCCATTTCTAACCATGTCCCATTCCCAGCTTCTACCTTAAGGAACAACTCTTTTGACTTTCTCTGATTTCTAGAAACAGTACAGCATCATCAAGGAATTTGACCTGCCATAAAGAAAATAACCAAGAAGAGGAGAATCTAATGAATAGTGAGACTTTTGTCAATGAAGCCTATGATGAGGAGGTATGCCTGGGAACTGTCTTCGAGGAAAACAGGTGGTGAGATCCAGTCACAAAATGCCCCTTCCAAAATATCCTAGCAGGGTGAAAGTAGGCAGTGTTAACTTAAAGAGTTTTTTGTTATTGGCGAATGATGTTATCATGCAGACCAAATGAATGCTCAGTAACTTTTTTGATTTCAGATTCTGTTCAGTCTCTAGTTGTTCAAACCGAAGTGAAACATACATGAAATAGTAATCCAGAAATTTGGCTTTTGGTGGACTTCCAAAAGGAGTTCAATACTCTTGTGGGGTGGAGTGAGGTGTATTCAGGGTTAGTTAACATTATCCTTAAAATTTATGTCCCTCCCATCCCGTGATCTCTGCTAACTTCCACATAGCTCAACCACCTCTGTGTTTTTGCTTTGTTTTAATATAATGCGTATTCTCTAATTTCAAGTCTCTTTTTCTACAGGAATTCTTAACCTCTTTACAAACTGACTAACCTGACAAAAAAGGAGCTGAAACATCTCAATAAAAACTGTTTATATATTTCACTGTGTACTGTTTTAACTTCTGTAACAGTTTGTGGTAAATGGTAACTTCATATTAAAATAACTGCTTTTTATTTTTTTAATTTATTTTATTGAAGTATGGTTGATTTACAATGTTGTGTTAATTTCTGCTGTACAGCAAAGTGTTTCAGTTATACATTTACATACATTCTTTTTCATATTCTTTTCCATTCTGGTTTATCACAGGATACTGAATATAGTTCCCTGTGCTACACAGTAGGACGTTGTTGTCCATCCATTCTCTATATAATGGTTTGCATCGGCTGACCCCAGACCCCCCATCCCTCCCTCCCCCACCACCCACCTTGGCAACCATAAGTCTGTTCTCTATGTCTGTGAGTCTGTTTCCATTTCATAGATAAGTTCATTTGTGTCATATTTTAGATTCCACATATAAGTGATATCATATGGTATTTGTCTTTCTCTTTCTGATTTACTTTACTTAAGTATGATAATCTCTGGGTCCATCCATGTTGCTGCAAATGGCATTATTTCATTCATTTTTATGGCTGAGTAATACTCCATCATATATAAGTACCACATCTTCTTTATCCATTCAGCTGTCAAAAGACATTTAGCTTGCTTCCATGTCTTGGCTATTGTGAATAGTGCTGCTATGAGCATAGGGGTGCATGTATCTTTTTGAATTATAGTTTTGTCCAGATATATGCCCAGCAGTGAGATTGTTACCAAAAGTGGGGTCTAGCTGCTCACTGCTCGAAAGCCAATAAAGAGGCAAGGTTGGTGGAAAGTTTGCTTTATTTCTCAAGCCGGCAACTGAGGGGGAGGGTAGACTCCTGTCCAAAGGCCAACTCCCCCTGTGACAATCAGTGGACAAGAGCTTGTGCAGGTAAAGGGAGGGGGCTACACGCAGAAAGAGCACAGTCATCTTGAAATTGGTCAGGCTGTGGTCTGATCAGCATCATCCTGACTTTGTAAGTACAGTAATCTTCAGTTCCAGGATCAGTTTGTTCCCATTTCTTTGAGGCCTGTTCTCGGAATTGTGGCAGCTTATGTCATGGCTACAGTCTAGTAATCATGTAGTTAACTTCTTCCACCTGGTGGGGTTTTAGTATCTATAATATTAAATACTAATACATTTTTCCTTAATGGTTAAAGCAGATGTACAATGTATGTTTAATAGGCCACAAACAGGCTGTTTTGGTTAACCTAAAGTGCAAATTAAATCATGTATAAGCCGGAAGGACTTCCCCATACCTCAATATGTGAACATTTCTTCTATCATTTTCCCCTTTTAATTGCAAATCTTTTCATAGAAAGCATTGATAATCAGTATATTTTTCCAGCATTGCCAGACTGACTCAGTTGCCTGCTCTGGGTCCATTCATGTCCCTTGGTGCTAGGCCTACTTTTTGTTTATCTTTTGGCCTAGTTATTCACGTTGGATTCTAAAACCAGACACACAGAGGTATTGGCACAAAGGGGCTTTGGAGCAGAAGTCATCTCAACCAGCTCACGTCCGTTAGGGAAACATGTAAACGCTACTTAGATCCCAAAGCCCCTTTGTGCCAATACCTCTGTGTGTCTTCCTGGATCATTACTTTATTCATACCCACATAAGGAATCAAGGGCATTGAATCTGTGATGGGACACAGGTAACAAAGCAGGAGTATGGTCTAAAGTTCAACAGCAGCAACCCTGGGCAAATCACTCAATCATAGAGCTGTTACCCCAATGATAAAAATAGGATTAACAGAACCTACATCAGGCCATTTGGGTATCGAATTAAAACACAAAAATGCCTGCTTAGCCTGGTACCTGAGACTGATGACATGAGACTAAATTTTAATAAACACAATGATTTGGAAGACTTCTTGCTTGGAGCTTTTCCAGACTATTCATATTTAGTTTCTTGCAGAATGAATTTGTATAGGATGCCAAGGATAAAGAGAAGTCCTAGGCTTATTACTGGGGTTGTAGTGCATAAAACAAACTGTGCTTTGCAGTCAAGTATAAAAATTCCCAAGTACAGATCAACCTGACCTGAAGAACACACGTTGGGGGCTCACCTTCCTTGAGGCTGGGAGACAACGTGGAATATCATAAAATTGCCTCTGGGGCTCAGCTGTACTTGAGAGAACCTATCTCAGACGCACAGTACCCTAGACCCCTCTCATCCACAGGGTGAATCTCACATTTCTCTTGCCATCTCGCCCAAGAGCCATCCTCACCGCCAAGCCTGCCCTTGGCAAAGCTCTGCCTCTGTCCGCAAAAATGCATACCAATGACACAAAAGCATCCAGATTGAAAGCCTGTATGGAAGATATACAACAGAATTATCACTTTCTGGACATGCTTAAGCCGCTGCCTTGGCTCCTTAGACCCTAACCCTCCACCAGACTTGTAGGGCTGGTGTCCTGGCTGGCTCAGTCCACTTTTGTAGGCTCTGCTGGAATGGCACTCTCAGCCCTCCCTTCTGCTCTGCAGACCCATTTCCTGTCTGGGCCCCAGAAACACCCCCTGTCTGCTCTTCCTGGGGAAAAGGGAGCTTACTGCAGCCAAACTGTCACATATGCACTCCTTCCACCTTGCCCACTCTTATTTATATCTTTCCTATTTTTGGTCCTTTATGAATGTGTGCCTAGGTGTTATCCCATCTGAAGTTACTTAACACATCCTGTTAGGTTTTCTCTATTCAAGAATTCACAAAATATCTCAATGTCCTTTTCACCAGAAAGACTTAATTTTATGAAAGAACACTTAAGATTTTATACTTAATTCCTAACAATCCCATCCCCTAAATTGATTGTAATATGTCAATTTCATGACCTTATCTATTTGGAGCAACGGGCATGTTATGAAGCATAAAGCTTGCTAGTGTGATAATCTCTACATTAATTTCTTAATTTCTCTACAGCTAATAATCATAGCAGTAAGCCTGTAGAAGATAGAAAATTTGAACTTCGTTATAGAAACTGAACTTCTGTAACCTGGTAAATACGTTTGAGTTTTCTTCTAGAAGAAAAAGAGCTTTGGAAAAGTTAATTGTTTTATGGTTTAGGCTCAAAGATCCCTACACAAAACTTGACCTTTTGTGTCTATTGCTAGCAGTTGAGTTAAATTAGGCATTTTATACTGTTGTCCCTTGGTATCCGCGAGGGATTGGTTCCAGGACCCTCGTGGATACCAAAATCCACGGATGCTCAAGGTCCTTACAGCCAGCCCTCCGTATCCATGGGTTGTGCATTGAAAATATTCCATTTGCATTTGGCTGAATCCACGGATGCAGAGCCCGCAGATACGGAAAATGGACTGTGCTTATTCTCTTTAGGAAACAAATTAGGGGAGGGGTCATGGATGATGGGTGGGCTGTGCTAAGTTCCAACTGTTTTAACTGCTGGGTGGCTTAGGAAATTCAGGAAAAATGAGAACTAGAATATGGAATTTGTTGCTCTCAGGTCAGTTACTAATTTTATGGGTCAATCAGCTTCCCCAACGTTCACTGTTCAAATTTCACATCTCTTCTCTCAGCCTCCTCTAGTTCTTAACCCTCACTCTCAGAATATTAAATTCAGGAAGGCCCTCTGATAACACTGAATCCAGTCTTCCCAGTTACACAGCTGAAGAAACTGAAATCCAGCAAGAGCAGGGCTTAGGCGATAATTAGGGAATATATTGTTACCCACGTTCTAGAAAAATTGCAGTGACTTTTGCAGTTTCTTCAGCCCTTTGGTGAGTGGCAGTTCTTTTGGAGGCAACCATGTGGTGGGGGAGGGTTGGCAGGCCATCTGTCACATGGATGGCCAAGGTGCTTGGCCACTGGACAAGAATGCGGTAGAACTGTACTTAAGCCCCTCTCTCCCCTTGCCCCACTGGAGAATCAAGCCCTCTGGTCAGTACTGTCTGCCCCATACCTCCAGCCTTGTCTACATTTTCCTTTATTTGTGCAAATTAAACCTTGTTTTCCTGTGTTCAGTCCTGCTTCATAAAGATTTTCTGGAGGAGGTCATTTTATTGTTTTTAGTGAAAAAAGAACAGAATGTGGGCAGAATTTGTTGGGAAGATGGGGTGAGAATTTCACGTAAGTTTTCACTTGAAATATTAAGGGAATTCCCTGGCAGTCCAGTGGTTAGGATTCCACGCTTTCATTGCCGAGGGCGTGAGTTCAATCCCTGGTCGGGGAACTAAGATCCCTCAAGCCTCGTGGTGTGGCCAAATTTTAAAAAAAAAAAGAAGAAATATTGACTGAATTCCTTACTTTCCTCCCTTCCCAAAGGGAGAAAGATCTCATCTGTAATGTCTGGGAATAGAGGAGGCATGGGTTGTGCTCTACTGGTCTTTGTAAGCCAATCGTAACCCAATTGACAAAGCTGCTCCTGTGGCCTCCTCCCCACCAGTGCTGGTGAGCCCTTGCCCCTGGGTTTCGAGCCAGTGGCCTCAGGCCACAAATTACTTTCCAAGTACCTGATAAGCTATGCATAATGTGAGGAAGTACTTGGGTACAGAAATGGCTTTTAGAGGCAACTTTAATTTATTAAATTTCTAACAGGCTCTGAAGAAGTGTTATAACCATTCTAGGATTACAAAAATAAACAGAAGCCGTCCATGCCCCTACCTTAAATTCTGAGGTAAAATGAGAAAGTACACCAAGAAAAGTACACATTTGAACATTTAAATGACATGTTCAAAGATGACACCTCTAAGCTGATGGGGGAAAGTAGTTTAGGGTATGCGTGTAGGAGAAAGTGATGAGGGTGAAAAACCTGAGCCTTGGCCAGATCATGAATGGAATTGAAGCTAAGAGTGAATGATAGGTAAGGAAGATCCTGAGAGTTCTGAAGATGAATTAGTCCTTCATTTTAGGAAGGTCAGAGTGAAGATGTGAGGTGAGTGTGGGGAGAGAGATTCTGGTTATTAAACTTTCCCATCACTTTGCGGATGTGATGAGGCTCTGAAGTTGAAAGATCTTTCTCTGCCTACCGTGCTGTGAGGCTGTCTATACATTGGCAGAATAGAATGTTCTTCACCTGCTATTCTTATATCAAATTGTTTATATTTGACTCTGAAAATATTCTATACAACAGACTGAATCCAGACTGTATTCCCTCCAAAAAAAGCTATTAGACCAGAAGAGGCCCTCAGATTCACTCAGTTGTACCCCCAGCTTCTTCCTGTCCTTACCATCCCTGTCTAGAGTGAAGGAGAAGCAAAGCAAGCCAGTACCAAGACCACTATGGAAACCTGTTTTCACTAATATTTCTTTACTGGGAAATTGGAGTTTGCTGTTCTCTCTGATGTCCAATCTTTTCTTTCAGTTCTCTGCACAAGCCCTTGGTATCCTTCCTGACCACCTTTCTGACCACCTTTCTTAAAATACTGCCTTTTTTCTCCAGTCCTTGACCCTGGTTTATTATTCTTCAATTTCCTTGTTTATCTTTCTCACTCTAGAGTATGCAAGTTCTACAAACTTGGGCCTGGAATAAATTTGCTTTCCAAGGCATCCAAAGATGTCCTGACAGGATGACAGGTGCCCCCAAACTTACAAATGATCTAGGCCATGAAGAGGAGGGTGCCTGCTGAAGCATCTCTGACAGCACCTCCACAAGGGATCAACAGCCTGTGTGCCAAAAACCTTACTTCTCCTTAGTGAGGGTGGGTGTCTAGATCAGAGCCCGACTGGCAGATGGGCAGAGCAGAAGCTGTGTTAGTGCAGGGTCTGCTCTACTTTCACAGATTCCTCACTCCTCCAGGCAGAGCTTGAGTAATCTTGAAAAGACTTCACCCATTAATGGGGACACATACTCTGTGTGTCAGTAGGATGATTAAGAGTAAGTCCTCACAACATTGTAAATCAACTATACTTCAATTTAAAAAAGAGTCTAATAAGAAAAAAAGTGAGTCGTGATGCGCGTCAGAGGTGTGAAGGGCTTGAGGCCGGGAGGCAGTACTATTTCATGTTAGAGTCTCACTGGGGTGTAGCTGCTTGGCTAGTTGGGTATTAGATTTAGGATAAGTGCTCACCAACGACAGCAACTCCTGAGGCTCCAGCCTCCTCCAGCATCTTGAATCTCAAGCCCATTGTCATTTTTTCCTGCTGTAGCACAGAAAGACTCAGGTCAAACCCAGATCCTGCCTGATGTAGGAGTCTCATGCCATCTTGAATATTTTTATAGCAAAAAGAAGTTAAGTTTTCTTAAAGGGATTTTTGGTTTTATTTCTGTGGATGAGGCAAAAATGCAGTTCTAACTCAGAGCAAATCTTAATCACCAAAGAGGAAGTGTTTTGGATATAAGCCAGTGGACAGTAACTGGGCAGGGAGAAGTAAAAACATACAAAGCACCAGTATTGATTGTTTTTACCACAGATTCCCTAGAAACAATGGAAATGTGATGCAGGCAAGATTCAGTAGATTCGGTACTTGCCAGAAACCCAAAATCTTTATGTTGTCTGCCAGGTCCTGACTTCTCAGGTGCCCAATTCCTGCCTTTTGAGGTGTCAGCTGAAAAAAGCAGGGTTGCCTTTTCTCCATTCTAGCTCTGTTCCCTAAATCAAGTCCCCTAACTCATCTAGGCAATAGCTCTCAAAGGTCTGATTACGTGCTGCCAGTTGGGATTGAAATTTGAGTGGGGCACAGTCACAGTGAAAGCCATGCAGCCCCAGCAGATGTCTGTGAAGCAGCAGCATTGGCACCTCCTGGGAGCTAGTTAGGAAATCAGTTTCAGGTCTCACTCTAGACCTACTGAATCAGAATTTGCATTTGAAAAAGATCCCTGAGTGATATGCCAGCACATTGAAGTTTGGATGCAAAAAGAAATAGGTGATTCCAGTACAAAATGGCAAGGGAAGTGAATCTATAATATCCCATCCACTACTAACAAGCAGTGTGTGCTGTTTAGTTAGTTCTACTATAGCTGTGTTGTCAGTAATTACTGCACTGAATGTTCCTACCTCTGAATTGGCTACCCACAGCAGGTGTGGGGTTTTTTTGTTTTTTAATTTAATTTTATTTATTTTTTGGCTGCATTGGGTCTTCATTGCTGTCCGTGGGCTTTCTCTAGTTGCCACGAGCAGGGGCTACTCTTCGTTGTGGTGCACGGGCTTCTCACTGCTGTGGCTTCTCTTGTTGCGGAGCACGGGCTCTAGGCGCACGGGCTTCAGTAGTTGTGTCTCGCGGGCTTAGTAGTTGTCGCTCGTGGGCTCTAGAGAGAAGGCTCAGTAGTTGTAGCGCATGGGTTTAGTTGCTCCGCAGCATGTGGGATCTTCCTGGACCAGGGCTTGAACCCATGTGCCCTGCATTGGCAGGCAGATTCTTAACCACTGCGCCACCAGGGAAATCCCTCGACAGCAGGTTTTAAAGATGAGATTCAGTTCAGTTCAAGACGCCCTTAAAACCAACTAATTGGAATTGGAGCCGGTCCTGCTAGAGATTTAGTCCTGAGCATGGAACACACAGCTGCCTACCTGTGATTTTAGGCAGCACCGTTACAAGAGGAAAAGATTTCTAGTCTCACCTCATGTGGAAACTGGTGCTTCTAGTTTTTTCAACAATAGACTTGGCTTTGCACAGAAAACAGCATGAACCTGAAAATAAAACAATCAGGGATTGAAGTGGGGCCCATTGGCTACTTTTAGTAATCTTATGCTAAGAGGTGCAAAGATCTGAGTGCTAGATTTCAGAAACAGTGCACAGGCAGCCAGAAAATGGTTAGTAATGAATGCTTAAACTCCTAAAGATTATACTGAAGACAAAAGAAAACTTGTGTGAGTTGAGTAAAACTCTTGCTTTCAAATTTTATTTATAAATAAGAGATATATATACATGTACGGTAGCCTAATGTGATTAACAGGTTCCATTTTGTTCTAAATATTTAATATATAGTCTTTAATGTCCAGGGTGAGGTAGCCAAGAAATAGAACAATACAGCATCAGTCCCTTCATTCTCCTTCTGGCTTCTAGAAGAGAAACTCTGCAGTGACCTCACCTTTCACACCAAAAATAAGTGATAAAAATGATAGATCCTATTTATACATGAAGAAATGTAAATATGAGTTAATCAGGTTATTTCATTCCATAAAAGCCACTAAAGCTGCTGGTATTTGCATGGCTCTATGTTTATTTTAACAGCCCCATTCAAATATAACCAGAAAGGTACCGGTCTCTTGACAGTTTGTGTGAAAATGAATTATGCAGCAGAAAATAAATTAATAATAATTATATTGATGCAAGGTTCATCAGCATTTCAGAATGTTGTTTGGAGATGTTAAATCGGTTTTGAGCCTCCATTTGCTGATTCTGACATTGTTATTATCAGCAGGATGCAAAGTCACCCTTCCTATGTCTCCAGCTAAAAGTATGAAAAGGCTGTCGTCCAGAAGAGGGCCCTGATCCCTCGGGGGAGAAACACTAAACTCTGTAAAAAGAAAACCAAACCCAACCTGAACTAATCGTCCAAGGAGTCGAGTTTGGCTAGGAAAGGAAGATCGCCCTCCAAACCAGTTACAGGAATGTGTCCGGGGGTCCGACTCCGAGCCAGGTGTTTCCAGCTGAAAGGTAACAGCCAAGTTCAAGGTTGGACCGTGGTGGGGCGAGTCCTTCATCCAGACAGGGCCCGGCCAGAGCAGGCTGGGGGCCCCGCCTACAGGTCGGAGTCGCAGGGCAGTGCGCTGCCGCATGACCGGGTGCTGCGGGAGGACCCGCCGTGGTGGGATTCGGGAGCCTTCTCCCCATCGAGCACTTCCACAGGGTTGCTGTAGGCCTTGGGCGGCGGCCGGGGCATCGGGAAGCCGGCCTTGCGCTGGCTGGCGGCGCCGAGCTGGACGGGCCGCGGCCGGTGCTGGCCATCGCTGTAGTACTTGATGGCCGGCGTGAGCGCGGGCTCCGGCCAGTCGACGTACACGGTGCTGATGCTGCTGCGGCGCGCCCTGCCTGGAGGCGCCTTCTGGCAGCTGCGACAGCGCTCGGCGCACCAAGGCGCGAAGCTGAGCGCCAGCGAGAAGCCGCCCAGCAGCAGCAGGCAGCTGCCCAGGTAGCCCAGCACCAGGCTGTAGCCGACCTGCACGGTGACCGGGCTGGACTGGGCGGGCAGGACGGCGCGATCCGCCAAGAAGTGGTTGTACCAGGAGACTGGGATGAGGCTCAAGAGGCCCGCGGCGAAAAGCACGACGCCGGAGAGGCCGGCCAGCGCGAAGTGGGGCTCGTCCTGCCAGCAGCGCACGCCGACCGTCGCCAGCAGTAGCCCCAGGGCCGTGGCGGCCAGCGACGTGATCATGAGTCCCCGCGCCACCCGCACGGGCTCGGCGGCGAAGTAGCTCAAGTCGTCTGGCTGACCGCACTGGCGCTCGCTGCTGCTCTGCTCGCGGCATATGTCCCACAGGCCCTGGTACAGCACCAAGTCCACCGGCTGGTCAAGGAAGCCCTTCACCAGTCTCCAGCCGGGCGTCAGCGTGCCGGTCAGGGTGAGCAGCAGCCCGCAGGGTGCGAGCACCATGCCCAGAATCATCACCACCGGCGTCCTCATCCTGGACGGCGCACCTGCCTACTCCTCCGCCTCCGCCGCCGGCTTGCTATCTCGAGCCCTTGCGCCCCCGGAGAGCGCTCCAGACTCCGGCTCCCTGAAGTCCACACGCTCGTCGCCGCCACGCCCGGAGTCCTGCGCCCGGCTCTCCTCCGGCCGCTCTTTGTCTCCGGCGCGGGGCCGTCTGCGCTCCGCTACCCGTCCCTAGTTTGCTCCCCGCGTCCCGGCCGCTCCGCCCTACCTCCCGCCCAGCCGCCTAATCGAAACCAGCTCGCGGGCAAGTCTGATCGAAACCTGGGCCCGAGATGCCGGCGCGCAGAGGTGGCGGCAGCCGCGGCCAAACCCGTCCGGGTGGGAGGGGCTGGAGTGGCGAGCAGGAAGCTGCGCGGCCCTGCGGGACTCGGACCGAGCAAAGGTCGCCCCGCCCCTGCACCTCTGCGCGGCTCGGCGGGGCCAGGTCGGCCTGGGGCGGGGAAGGAAAGAGGCGCCGCCCGAACGGCCGCACCTGGCCCGGGCACTGCGCAGGTCCCTGCTTCTCAGCAGATCTCGGTAACTAAAGTTTTTCTCCGGTCCCTGCCCGTCGACCCTGCACCTGTAGCCTGTCCTCCCTCCACCCCCAGCGGGGATCCGATGGCCCCTCGAAATTTTGCGCTGTTAGCTTGCAGAAACCCACGGCTGAGTGGGCGGAACCGCCCGAGATGCGCTGGGCAGGTGTGCACCGAGGGTCCCCCCGGTCGAGAAGCGTGTCCCAGAGTGTTGCACTTGTGTATTTTGTTTAATTTGCTTAATAAAGACGCCATACTCCGGATTAACCTTGATGGAAAAGAATCAAAGCGACTGTGTTTCTGGGATGAGGAATTACCGAGGCTTTTATTTTCTTTGTTTGGCCTCTTGAAAGATTTTGAAACTGACGAAAAAATAAAGGGGGGTGTGTGTGTGCCCTGTCTAGCACACTTTTCAGGTTTGTCCACCTCTAGGGTCCTGAGACTTTCATTGTCTTTGAGCTGTTTACAACTCTGTAAATTACAGAACACCTGTAGTGTCACAAGTGATTTTTGTCCATAGTAACGCAAATGAGTTTGTCAGTAGAATGTTAATGACTATTGCCCGATGGATACAGACTGCTTTGGCATTGGTTTGTAAATTCACTTTAGCAGGCCTGTTTGCCTATATATGTGTGTCCTTTGCATTGTTCTTTAAATCGGTTGTAACATACTGGTTCCCTTAATAAATTAAATAAAATCTTTGACACGCGTTCATTTTACATTTGTGTGAGAATCATGATTTAACAGTTTCCTAAAAATTATTATTTCTAAAAATCAAAGTTAATTAAGCATTGGTTTGAAGTAATTTTGAACATTCTAGAGTAGACAATATCAAGGATGGGTCTTTTGTTTTTTGAAGATTTTTAAATTAAAAAAATGGTGGTAAAATATACATAAACATAGAATTTACCATCTTAACCATCAAGTTACAGTTCATTGAAATTAAGTATATTCACAGTGTTGTGCTACCATCACCATCATCCGTCTCCAGACTTTTTCATTTTCCCAAACTGAAACTCTACTCATTTATCGATAACTCCCCATTCCACCAACACCCCTCCTACCCGCCAGCCCCTGGCAACCACCATTTTACTTTCTGTCTTTATGAATTTGAGGCCTCTAGATGTTTCATTCAAGTGGAATCATGCAGTATTTATGACTGGTTTATTTCACTTAGCATAATGTCTTCAAGGTTCATCCATGTTCATAGTGTGTCAGAATTTCCTTCCTTTTTAAGGATGAATAATATTCCGTCACATGTATATACCACATTTTATTTATCCATTCATCCTTTGATGCACACTCTGGTTGCTTCCACCATTTGGCTCCTGCAAATAATCCTGCTATGAACAAGGGTATAGTACTATCTCCTGGAGTCCCTGCTTTCAGTTCTCCAGAAGTAGAACTGCTGGATCATATGGTAACTCTGTTTTCAATTTTTTGAAGAAATGCACTACCGTTCTCCATAGCAGCTGCATCATTTTCCATTCCCACCAACAGTACACGAGGGTTACAATTTCTCCAATTACCCTGCCACCTCCTCACCCCACAACTCAGGAAAACTGGATTTTTTCCTCATTGTTTCCGAAGTGTTGTGCTCCCTTTTGCCTCTAGACCTTGGCATATGCTCTTTTCCTTCCCTAGAGTCCTGCCTGCCACTTCCCAAACCCAGTGCATCCTTCAGATCTTCGCTTAAATGCCATTTTCTCTGGGAGGTTTCTCAATCTCATAGATTAGCTTTTCCTATTGGACTTCTATACACACCCTCTTCTGTTGTAACACTTGCCACAATTCCTTATTACTTGAATCACGTAGTTGTCTAGGGCAAGGATAAATTCTTTGAGGGTAGGGATAGTGTTGTTTGGTTCCGCCCTAAAATCCATCTTGATGGCCTGGCCCATAGTAGCCACTCAACAAATCCATTTTATCTTTTTCCGCCATGTCTCCTTTCACATAGTATCCACGGAATTCTCTTACAGATGACTGTCTGGTCAAAATATATTGTTAATGCATTTTAGTAAAGTTGTTGGTTGTTTGAATGATTTTTTTTTCCAGCATAGAAAACAATGAGATATAGGGTAGCTCCAATATTTATGACAAAAAAGTGTAGCCCTGTGGGGGTAACTTTCTACGGTAATAAAAGATGATTGCACTAAGTGTGGCGTCTGATTCTAGATCTGGGCTCTTTGTTCCATTGGGCCTCTGAGTTTATCACAAGGCTGAGTGAGAAACAAAGCATGAATCACAATGTGGCAGGAATGAATTATTGCTGAGATTAGTACCCGTCTGTGTAAACTGATCCTCAGGCCCTAGAATAGCTTTCTTTCCTGCAGAGAGGCCCTATGGTAAGGCAGGAATCTGTTTACAGTGCCCTATGTTTCCAGATAATAGGGGGCTCCCAGCGACTAATTCTAAACGGACTAATGCTGGGGCCCCTGTTAGCCTACATACCATCACGTTGCAAACTCCGGGGAGCAAAGATCAGTGTGCTGTTATGGGGTGTCCTCAGAGTCCCTATATCAGGTCTTTATATTTTACTCTCTCCACATAAGGCCCTAAACACTGTTGTTAGTCTTCCGGTGGCAAATCCAGTTCAGTAGGTTATAGAATAAAAATTAAACCACATGGGGCTTCCCTGGTGGTGCAGTGGTTGAGAATCTGCCTGCCAATGCAGGGGACACAGTTTCGAGCCCTGGTCTGGGAAGATCCCACATGCCGCGGAGCAACTAGGCCCGTGAGCCACAACTACTGAGCCTGCGTGTCTGGAGGCTGTGCTCCGCAACAAGAGAGTCCGCAGAGGCCTGCGCACCGCGATGAAGAGTGGCCCCCGCTCGCCACAACTAGAGAAAGCCCTCGCATAGAAACAAAGACCCAACACGGCCAATAATAAATAAATTAAAACAAAAAAACTAAATGTGTGACTCTGTTCTGTTTAAAAAAATAAATTAAACTATGATCATTCTCTTTTTAAATAGCATTAAAACAGCCTGAAGTGAACGAAGACCATCCACATGTCATTAGCTTTCCTTGTTGACCTATAGCCTGACAACTGGTTTCAAGTTTTGTGTGCCCAATATTGTAGAGAATAAATAGATAACCTTTGACATCCAATTTAAAGTAGCCCCCAATTAGCTCAGTATCACATCACCCTAATTTATTTTCTATATAGAACTTATCACTACCAAATGTTTTCTTATTGTGTTTTGACCTATTTATATTCTGTATCTCCCACTGCATTGTTAAGTTCCAAACTCTAGGGACCTTGCTGGTCTTGTTTGTGGCTATATCTCAGCACCTGGAATAGTGCCTAGCTCGTAGGAGGTACTCAATAAATAGTCTTAGTTTGTTAAGTAAGTGAAAGAAATTTTGTAAAATTCCTACACAGTGAAAGGAAGATACAGCATACATCATTTTAAAAAATCATAGTAAAATACACAGAACATGAAATGTACCATCCTAACCATTTAAGTGTATAGTTCAGTAGTGTTAAGGGCATTCACGTTGACTCCACATAAATGTTTTCATCTTGCAATACTAAAATTCTTTACCCATTTAACAACTCTCCGTTCTCTTGTCCTCCCAGGTCCTGGCAACTACTGTTCTACTTTCTGTCTCTGTGACTTTGACTACTGTATGCAAGTTATGTAAGTGGAATTACACAATATTTATCCTTAGACTTATTTCTTTTAGCACAATGTCCTTAAGGTTCATCCATGCTATAGCATGTGTCAGAATTTTCTTCCTTTTTAAAGATGAATAATATTCCATTGTATGTATAGACCACATTCATTCATTCATCGATGGACATGGGTTGTTTCCACCTTTTGTCTATTGTGAATAATGATGCCATATTAGTAAATCTATTTATTTTTTTATTTGGCCTCGCGGCATGCGGGATCTTAGTTACCTGACCAGGGATCAAACCCGTGCCACTTGCAGTGGAAGCGCAGAGTCTTAACCACTGGACCACCAGGGAAGTCCCCAGTAAATCAGTTTAAATTTATTCTATATCATTCCTGTGTAGTGATTGACTATCTAAAGCAAAAATCTACTTGCCATCCCTCTTGTACATATCAGAAGGTACCACAGGATATCATGCCACTTAAAAAGAAAAACAATTGCTTAAGTTTTATCTTCTAGAAGCTTCTAACCCTTCTTGGCCTAGCATCAAGGCTGCCTCCTTTACAAAGGTGGGGATGCATGGTGGGGGTAGGGCTGGTTCCAGGAATCAGTAGCTGTGCTTACACAGCCTACTTCTCTTCAACCCTGTCCATTTCCATCTACTGCAGGGGAAGAAGATTTACCAGGCCACAGACTAGGTTCATTCAGGTCATTATTTTATATTATGAAAACATTACATCTCTCTTTGATTACTTTGTCATAGTACCTGGACAAACAGTTGAAAATTAGTAGGCATATTACAATGAGGATGATAATCAAAATGCATCTTTGTATTATTCTCAGAATGTGTTCTTTTCTCTTAATGGTTAAAGCAGATATACAATGCATGTTTAATAGGCCACAGACAGGCTGTTTTGGTTAGCCTAAAGTTCAAATTAAATCATGTATAAGCCAGAATGACTTCCCCATACCTCACTATGTGAAAATTTCTTCCATCATTTTCCCCCTTTTGATTGCAAATCTTTCCATAGAAAGCATTGATAATCAATATATTTTTCCAGCTTTGCCAGAGTGGCTCAGTTGCTTGCTCTGGGTCCATTCATGTCCCTCAGTGCTAGGCCTACTTTTTGTTTATATATTGGCCTAGTTATCCACATTGGGGGAAAACTAATCAGACATAACAAACAAGTACAGAGGTATGCTGATGGAGAAATATTTTATAGGCTATATGTTTTATCACTTATACCCAATTGTCACACAAGCATTGTACATGTGCGTTTAGCAGGAAACTTAAAGCCAGCAGTGATACATATCTTGAGTAGTTATACGCTGTGACAACCTCACTAGACAGTTTTTTCCATCCTGAACATTGGGGTCAAAAATATGATTTGAAGCAAAACAATACTTTTCCATTAGAATTCTTTAAATCTCTTACCCAGTTCAGTAGTGTGAGCTGAAAGTTATCAAATGTTTTCCATATAATTTAACATACCAAATAACCATAGTTACTTTAATGTTTCTTCTAAGATGCTTAGGGGCCCTTTGAAATACTCAAAGTTAGCTAGAGAAAGAAACTCATAATCTGTTACCAAAAGCAGCTCAGTATTCCAGGAAAATTTTGTTCTCTTAACAGGGAGAAAGAAAACCAAATTCCTGTCTTATACCAGCTTACTATTAATAACAAAGTTCATTGACCTAATTAAATCCAGTCTAATTCTAATTGCTCCTGACAATGTACAAAATTCTTTTCTCAAAGTTCCACTTTTCCACAAACCTTTTATCACTTTTTGTATCCATATGCTTTGTTCCTTATTTTTCCCCATCCTGAAACAACCAGTGCTAGGAAAAAATCATTATCATCATTTTTCCTCAACAAAAATATCTCCATTCTTTGTACCTTCTCTCACCGACAACACATATCCTACTTGCTTTACACACTGAAATGCTTCCCTTGTCACTTTTAGTAGCTTTAATTACATATGACAATTTTTAACCCTTAAAAGCCTTAACAAAACCAAGAAACAAGTAATTGAACTGTTATACCAGCATTTACTGATTGGCAAACTTAAGAACATATTCCATAACCTCTAAAAACTTACATTTTTCTCATTGCATCATTTCTCTTTAATGTGGTATATGATGCATGTTTAATAAACCCAAACATCTTTTGAAGTACTGCTAATTAACCCAAGGCTAAACTCTCAGGTAAAGTGGGATGTGCCTGTATTTCAAGGACACGATAAGAGTTAACTTTAAGCTTTCTCCAAGGCATATTTTTGTTCTCTCAGGGTCAGAAGTCTGAAAACAGTATTTTTATCAAGCTAGCTTTCTCTAACTGCATATGCAAAAAGAACCAGTTTTGGAATTTCAAAAGTTTCATCTTAACTAATTTTCTCTGGAGTTTGAAGAATACTGTTGCCATACATTGTTTTAAAAAAAATCATCAGGCTTCCCTGGTGGCGCAGTGGTTAAGAATCCTCCTGCCAATGCAGGAGACACGGGTTCGAGCCCTGGTCCGGGAAGATCCCACATGTCACGGAGCAACTAAGCCCGTGCGTCACAACTACTGAGCCTGTGCTCTAGAGCCCGCGAGCCACAACTACTGAAGCCCGCGTGCCTAGAGCCCGTGCTCCACAACAAGAGAAGCCACCACAATGAGAAGCCCGCGCACCACAACCAAGAGTAGCCCGCCTCGCCGCAACTAGAGAAAGCCTGCACGCAGCAATGAAGACCCAACGCAGCCAAAAATAAAATAAATAATTTTTTAAAAAATCATCTTTCTTTTTCTTTAGTCAAAATTTCATAGGGGCTTCCCTGGTGGCGCAGTGGTTGAGAGTCCGCCTGCCGATGCAGGGAACACGGGTTCGTGCCCCGGTCCGGGAGGATCCCACATGCCGCGGAGCGGCTGGGCCCGTGAGCCATGGCCGCTGAGCCTGCGCGTCCGGAGCCTGTGCTCCGCAACGGGAGAGGCCACAACAGAGAAAGCCCGCCTACCACAAAAAAAAAAAAAAAAAAAAAAAATCATAGCTAAAATTTTTCTAATGAATTGAACCTGAATTTCCCATTTTACAAAAGACAACAAAGGTAGCAATCACACAAATGGAATATACATTCACACACGGAAGACAGAAGTGTCAGAAATCCGCCAAGAAAATGACCAATACGGAGTCCCAAACACTTCCCCAACACAAACGGTCCTTGATGTCAGACACACATCAGAACCAACTGGCAAAAATGACCAATAGCACTTTGTACTCACAAACTGCCCTCGAAGTCAAACACAAGTCAGAACCAATTGGCAAAAATGCCCAGGTAACACTTCGTGCTCACAAACAGTCCTCAACAGTAGACACACGTCAGAACCAATTAGCAAAAATGACCAATAGCACTTCGTGCTCAAAAGAGAAGTTTGCCGGGGCGACCGGTGGACTTACTCGGTCTTGGAACTCGTCAGCTTGTCCAGATGCATGTTTCCGTTCCACCAAGGAAAAGCATACATTGCCACGCAATGACAAGCAGGGGAGAAACAGGGAGGATCCCCGTAACACATGGTTTCGGCAGCTGCTAGGAACGTCCCCCAAAATCCCCCTCTTGGGGCCAGCAAGCCTTGAGCAGCGGGCTCCTGACGGCCCTCCCGGCGCGCCGTCATGGCTGCGGCTCTGCTTGGGGAAAGCCCCGGGAGCCAGATGTCGCGAGAGTACAGCCTCACGTTGGAAGCTCAAGAAACTTACCAAAAGTGGGGATCCCGCTGCTCGCCCCTCTAAATCCAATAAACAGGCAAGGCTGGTGGAAAGGAAAGTCTGCTTTGTTTCGGAGGCGGCAACCTGGGAGGGGAGGGCAGACTCCTGTCCAAAGACGGATTCCCCCCCAACCCCGCTGACAATCAGCGGGCAAGAGCTTTTTTTTTTTTTTTTTGCGGTACGCGGGCCTCTCACTGCTGTGGCCTCTCCCATTGCGGAGCACAGGCTCTGGAGGCGCAGGCTCAGCGGCCATGGCCCACGGGCCCAGCCGCTCTGTGGCATATGGGATCCTCCCAGACCGGGGCACGAACCTGTGTCCCCTGTATCGGCAGGTGGACTCTCAACCACCGCGCCACCAGGGAAGCCCAGGGGCAAGAGGTTTTATAGACGGAGGGAGGGGGCTACATGCAGAAACAGCACAGTCAGCTCTGACAGTCATCTTCAAATGGTCATGCAGTGGTCTGAACGGTTTCATCTTGATTGTTTTAAGTACAGTTAATCTTCAGTTCCAGGGTCAATTTGTTCCCATTTCTTTGAGGCCAGTTCTCAGAATTGTGGCAGCTTATGTGATGCTACAGCCTGGTCATCATGTAGTTAACTTCTTCCACTTGGTGAGGGTTTCAGTATCTACAAGACAGCTCACAGGATACCGGTCAGAATATGATCTATAGCCCTTGAGGAGGAACTAAAGGTCCTTGACTTTGCTTAATGACTAAACTATTATTATTTAGTCTTACTGGATTGTTTTTGTTTGTTTTTGCATTTTCTCACTTCTCTGATTAAACTTATTCTTTAGCTAAAGTTTTTCTATAGACAAAAGGCAGGTTGAGGACATGAGGGGCAAGGACCCTACTCTGTTTCATTAGGACAAATCTTTTTCATTTTTGTGGCAGAAAAGAGGTTAATATTTCATATCTCTCTGGTAAATCAATAAGAACACAATATCACAACAAAAAATGGGCAAAGAAAATGCACAATCACAGAAGAGAATAAACACCTAATAAGCATATTCAAAGGTGATCAACTAAATGACGCTTTTACTCATATAAATGCAAAATAAAACATGGGGGAACCATTTTTTCTCTTTTTAAATTGGACAAGTTAAGGGGAAAAAAATGTTACCAATTTTGGCTAAATTTTGGGAAAAGTCACTGGAGGAGGTAGAGTAAGTGTTATATTTCACGAGACGTTGCAGTTTGTTCTGAAAGCCTTAAATATGTGCCTTCTCTTTGATTTCTCAATTAACCTTCCAGGTATTTTCTCCAAGGAAATAAACAGAGTATGTGGAAAGATTTAGCTATAAGGATATTCACTGTAGTACCCTTTATAATAAGCAGATTATAAAATAGTACTGAAGCATGAAACCAATTAAGTTAAAAAAAATTTGTGTATAGAAAAATACTAGAAGCAGATATACCAAAATGTTAGCTGTTCTTGGAGTGATGGGATTCACAACCGATCTTTATTTTCTTTGAGCTTTTATACATTTTCAAATTTCCTTTTTCTAGATTGTTTTAAATTTGAAAAAGATTACTTTTAAAAGTTCATGGCCAACTAAGTTTCTCAATTTCTCTAACTTTGAAGTCAAGTCCCATATTCTTATGACACTAATTTTTCTTCCATAGTTGTGAATGTGCAGTCTTTTACGGCTATAACTAGGCCTGGTCTTATGTAAAAAGTGGAAGAGCTGAATTCTCTTTTGATGTCAAATCAAGTCATTCACAGAAATGTACACACAATAAACAATATGTACATATACCAGAAAGAAAAACTGGGTGGTATTTTTCTGTATTTCTAAGTATTTTTCATGTTTACGCATGATACAGAAACACTCTTTAGCTAGCAACAAATAGGGCAAAATTCAACATATAAATCAGTCATGAGCCTCACAGTTCACATCTGGCATTGACTTTGAACTTCAAGAATATATTTGGCAAATATGTTGTAGACTGGTAAACAGAGTACCCATACAACAAATTTTCTCATTTTTACATTATTTCTTCTTTCAGAAGGTCATTTTTATTAATGTCTTATTCATAATAGTGGTGAGTACTGTATACTTAGAAATAGTAAGAAACATATTTTCTTTCATCTTCCTGGAACTCTGAATACAATTTCCTGTGGTAGCTAAGCAGATAGGACAATCCTATGAATGACCTAATGTTATGTTTACAATGTCATGCTATGTGAATTCTAAATACATGTGAGCAATGCATTGAACCTAATAACACAGGCAAAGACCATATACTTTTAGTCCATAAACTTCAGTTAGGAAGTTTAAATTAGATTTAAGAGGAAATTTTAGCTTAAAAATATCAAACAGAACTATAGTGGCTTTATGGGGAACTATTGCTCCATCCCATAAGATTTAATTATTTTGGATGAAGTAAAAGTGAATAAATTTAACAAGCAGTTGTTTTGACTGAAGGGTCCTCTGGACTTGGGAATGAAAAAGGAATATAAAAAAGGGTCTCCCTCCTGATTTGAGGACAAGATAATCCCCTTGCCTGGACACTTGCAGAACATATTTGCTTTCTGACACTCCTTGACGAGTAGAAAACAGTGTAGAATTGTTCTGGAAAGTTTTTTGTCCCGTCTTGCTCCTATGCACAGCTATGTTTCACATTAGCAGACAAAAGTGGGGTGAATTTCACTGAAACAACTAAAATATGAGAGATAAAGGAGTTACACATCACTAACATCTAGATGGCTATCGAAACATGCAGAAATGCATATTACTCACTTTATGGTTGGCATGAGATTTGTTTAGTGGCTAGGAAGCAAATGTTAAAAAAATTGAGACCTTTCTAAGCATAAGCTTTTGAGAAAGACCATTTTCTCCTCAGTTCAGCATTCCTCTCCACCTCAATCTTGTAGAAGCAATTCAGAACAGAACCTGTTAAACTTGCAAAACTTGTCAGTGTGAAGCTTGATGCCATCACTCAGGCATTTTATCAGTTTTTCAGTTCACCTGGATCAATAACAACACATAATGATTACAACCGGACAGGCATACTTCAGTTCATGACCCAGTTACCCGTCAGAAAGACGTGGACAAAACCCAGCAATGGAGAAATGGGCAAACCCAAAATGGTATGTGCAAATAAGCGTAACTCTGGGGCTGGAAGGACCAAGAGAGCAGGGACTCTAATCTCCTTATTTTCCTGATGTGAATTCAGAGGTGCAGCGAGGAGAGGCGACTTCAGAATGATGGAGTGAAGGTAACCGGCACCAGCTTTGACAAAGAGCAGACCTTCTGTGTCAACCAGCTCTGCTGTGCATTGCTTACCATTGGGCCCATCTGAGCTCTCAGAAGCTTAACTTTTGTCTTCAAGTTAAAATGGAGCAGTTAGTTTCTACTCAACAGGATTGGTATAATGATGAATGAGATAACCTTTATAAAATAGGTAACATAAAGTAGGTACTTAAAATAACATTTTATTAACATTAATGAAACTGAATTAATCTATATTTGAGTGATATCAGCTTAAACCTCACTATACTTTTTTTTTTTTTTTTTTTTTTTTTGCTGTACTCGGGCCTCTCACTGTTGTGGCCTCTCCCGCTGCGGAGCACAGGCTCCGGACGCGCAGGCTTAGCGGCCATGGCTCACGGGCCCAGCCGCTCCGCGGCATGTGGGATCCTCCCAGACCAGGGCACAAACCCGTGTCCCCTGCATCGGCAGGTGGACTCTCAACCACTGTGCCACCAGGGAAGCCCTCAATATACTCTTTATATAGTGTTTCTAAAATTTATAATAAAAATGGGAACCTAGAAGTCTTAAGAGCATAGCGGAGAGCAGTGTGTTCATATGGGTGATGTGGTAGTGACTTGAAATAAAAGGTAATATTTAGGTACATCTAGTTTTCCGTAGCTGCAGGATATATGATAAAGAGGCAACATATGAGGTGGTGGCATTAGAACAAGGGTGTCCGGTCTGCAAACCAGTGAGAGCATGAAACCTGGGCTCATACTCCTTTTGTCTTTAGACCTGAGGTATTCATTCTGTAAGTCAAATTCAAGTGTTGAAAACCTAGACGCTTTTAAAATTGAGTTCTTTCTGCAGAAGGAATTATATACAAATGTTAGAAGTTGATTCTGGCCAATTTTTTTTTTCACCATGCTTTGCTGCTTGCAGGATCTTAGTTCCCCAACTGGGGATTGAACCCGGGGCCACAGCAGTGAAAGCACCCAGTCCTAACCACTGGACCACCAGGGAATTCCCAATATCTGGCCAGTATTGATACAGAAGTCTAAAGCTTATTAAATTTTTTTTCTCAGTCATTGAAAATGTAATGGAGCATTTCTGAAAGTAGAATGTACATATATAATTGGACAATGCAAATGCAAAATTCCAAATTGGAATAATACAATTCAAATGTAAATTCCAAATTGGAATAATACTTTGTTAAGGGGATGCAAAATACAGCCACAGCCAGTATAATGAGGAAGACAGAATCAAAAGAAAGTGAACACATTGGGATTGGAAGCTCTCTTTAAGAAACCTGGAGGATGGTCAGTCGATAGATACCCTCTTCTGTTGTCAGACCCCAGCTACATGGTATTTGATTTGAATATGTTTTAAATTTCATGGACAATTGATTTCATTAGGGTACAATTCATGAACAATTCTGATCATGATGTTACTGGGCTGCTGGCCAAGTTAGCTGGTCGCTCTGCTCTAAATAACAGATTTAATTAATTGAAAGACGCGTGCTCCCTCTTTTGCCTGGGGACTTGCTGATCCCATGGGGAGGAGGTTGGCTTTAAAGGATTAGTCAGCTGGAAGGCTCCCTGAAGAAGTAATGACCTAATTCAGAAGTGCTAAATCGTCAGTCACATCACCTATGAAAAGTTACTTATTGTTGGGGCAATAAAACCTCCCTCATGGAGGTGAGAGTGCTTATCTATAAATGGTTAGGAGAGGAGGAATTTTCTTGAGAGAAACCTATAAGGTATGTACATTGTGAACTGCGTGATAAGGCAGGTGAAAGTAAAAGAGAGAACATTGGTAAGAAATGACATACTGGTGAAGATTTAGCTAGTTTAAGATCCATTTGTAACAGACTTGAGATAACTTGGCAATGTGTTTTACATTTATATATAATTAAAGTGAATTATGACCAATCCTCACTACACAGATAGCATGATATCTCAAAGACTGAAAATACTGAATCAGTTGACCTTTGCTGCATAAAAATTATACCAACATTTCATGGCTTGAAACAATAATATTTTATTATTTCTTTTGATCCTATGGCTTGGCTGGGGCTTCTGCTGGTCTTGTCTGGGCTTAGTCACGTGTCTGTGGTATCTGGGCTGGGGGCCAGGCTACGCTGGGACAGCTGGGTTGCCTAGCACAGCATGGCCTTTCTCCTTAGGGTCATCCTGCAGGAGGCTGCCTAGGGCTGCTTCACCTGTGGCTTCAGGATTCTAGCAGCAATAGAGGGCAGCTCTGATGCACAGGTACTCTTCAAGCCTCTGCTCCCATTTGCTGAGTCACATGGACAAGCTCAGAGTGAGTGGGGAAGGGATTTTCTGGGGTCTGGATAAAGTGTGGGGAGAGCAAATCCGGGCCATTACTGCCACCATCTGTCACAGGTATGTTCACCCACCTTCGAATAGGAATGTCAAACTATCTCAGGAATGTTTACAACTAAAGAGTAGAATTCAGCTAGATCTGCTGTCCAATACAGATATATGTCGTTAGGTATGTACATATGTACTCATCTAAGCAAAAGTAATTTAAAATGTTCTAGTGGCCACATTAAAAAAAGAAACAAGCAAAATTAATTTTTAATACTATACTTATATTGAACCTAGTATATCCAAAGTAGTAGTATTTCAACATGTCCTCATTATAAAAATTCCAAATGAAGGATTTTACTATTTTTTGTACTAAGCCTTCAAATCCAATATGTATTTTACACTCATGGCACACCTCAGTTCATACTTGGTCCATACCAAGTGCTTAATAGCTTCCTGCGGCTGGTCACCGTTGCACTGGTCGGCACAGATGGAGATGTTAACAGATGAGGCAAACGGGAGGAGGCGGATTGGAAGACTGGGATTAATGGACAGTCTGTATTCAGGGCAGTCGTCCCCCTCCCAACCATGCACACAAACCTGGCAGCAGAGGGTGGGAGGTGGGGGAGGGAGGCTTTGTTTAAGAAATGGAATGAATGCCCATAATATAATCCATCATATTAATAAATCAAAAGAAAACAAATAATCATACTAAAAGGTTCTTTTTTGTTAAAATGCAACATGAATTACTAATTGAGACAAGTGAACGACAACAACAAAAACCCTAATGAAATAAGAGAGAGAGAGAGAATTCCCTCGGTGGTAAAGAATATCTACTTTAGTCAGTAGCCAATATTATAAGTGGTGAAATAGCAGAAGCTTTCCTGATAAGTTCAGAACTGGTTTTCAGCAATGACCTGGAAGGGCTAACCAGTGAAATTGGATAAGAACCTAAATTGAAGGGTAGAAACATTGGAAGGAAGAAGCAAAACAGAAAAATAAAAAAAAGGTCCATTCACAACAGCGACAATGATACAATTAACTTAATAGGATTTCTATGATGTAGAGGATTAAAAATGACTACATATTCTTTGCCACTTTGTCTATCAAATGGTAGAGTCTAATTAAGTTCCCTCCCTCGTTGGCTGGGGTTGGCCATGTGACTTGCCTTGGCCAACGAGAACACCATGTATAACTAAACAGAGGCTTGATAAACGCTTGTGTAATGGAGCCTGTCCAAGTAAGTAAGCTCGTCTAGTGGATGGATGGAGGATGAGAGGAATCTTGGAAGACAGTCAAGGCACCCAGCTGAAAGCTAGCACCAAGTCCCCCTGACGTGCGAGTCCATCTTGGACCTTCCATCTCAGCCAGCTGAATGCAGTTGGATGAGTGAGCCCAGACCAGACCAGAGGAAAAAGCACTCATTAAAGTCTAGAGAAATAATAAATAGTAAACCATTAAGTCTTGGGGTAGTTTGTTATGCAGAATAATTAACTGATAAAGAACACAGCCATAGAATCCTAGAGTTGTAATTATTTTAAAAACCATTGAATTGCATTCCCTCATAACAAAGGGATACTAGAAACTAGGATTAGAGAGTTTAAATGAGGGATGACATTGACAGGCTTGGTCCAGACATCTAGTTTCCATCAATGCATTAATTTATTCATTATTCCACCAAGCATTCATTGAGTGCTCACACTGAGCCTGGTGCTGGCAACAGAAAGATCAAACTGGCTCCATTTAGAAGACAAGATAGAATTATAAGTAAACAGTCATGATGCAGAGATAGACACTATAAGAAAGGCATGTACAAAGTGCTGTTTCCGGGAACTCAGGGGCAGGGTGGGAGGGTCACAGAAGTGACATTTGCACTGGGTCATAAAGGATTAGTAAGATGTTGTGCAACAGAGAAGGTTGGGGAAGGACAGTCCAGGCAGAGACAGAGGGAGCGAAGGCCCAGAAATGTCTAAGTGAAGCCTGGTGTGGGGAATCATGAGCACTCTGCAGCCTGGTGACAGGAGGACTTGATTTGCCCTTTGCCCTTTGTCGACCTAGTTCTTCAATCCATTTTGGATTACCCTCCCCCAGAGAATCCTAATTTCAGCTAACTCTTCACCAACCTTTTTGCAAAAAGTTCCCACCAGGGTCTGTAAATTTAAAAGGACACACCTTGCAATATCTTGCTAGAGGGTTCAGAATTTATACTTTGTCTCCTCTCTGCTGTTCTGCCTTTACTATGTCATACGTTTCGCTGCTGATTAATTTTATCCTAATAGACAGGTGAACACAATTCCCAGCATGACTTCTGGAGATAATCTGCACTTGTAAAATGAACTGATTTATTTCCTTCTGGGCAGAAGATGGAAGAGGAGAACCCTACTAATTCACACCCACTCTGCTTCACCACGTCTCCCTGCGTCATCAAAACATGCCCTTTGGTTTCCGTGCTGTGAATCTGAATATCATTTATTGGAATTTGGCCCATTGTTCCTCATTGTCTACAGACATAACTAGAGAAATGTGTTTTCTGGGAGTTTTAAAATTCCAGTCTAAAGTCTAGCTAATCTTTTTATCCCTGTAGATAAATAGGAAAAAATGTAACAAACATTGTTTTTATTTTTACTAGCCCACATCCTCATTCAGAGGTTGTGCTGTTGACAGTAATAAGGAAATCAGGTTTTTTTCTAAACACCTGACAAATTACTTGTTCCTGGTGAATATAGAAATAAATAGCTCTTATTTTAAGGCTGGATTATACTATTCCAGTGCTTAAAGTAAAACTGGACAGAATATCATATCAAACCACTTGAAAATAAAGGTCGTGATATCATCTTGTCTCCTTATTTTGTGGGTTAAAAGTATGTACACATTGTCAAACATGCTTCGTTCTCATTTCAATGACATTTTAATTAATTTTTTAATTTTTGGCTGCATTGGGTCTTCGTTGCTGCACGTTGCAGTGAGCAGGGGTTACTCTTCATTGCAGTGTGAGGGCTTCTCATTGCGGTGGCTTCTCTTGTTGTGGAGCACGGGCTCTAGGTGCGCGGGCTTCAGTAATCGTGGCACGTGGGCTCAGTAGTTGTGGCTCACGGGATTAGTTGCTCTGCGGCATGTGGGATCTTCCCAGACCAGAGATCGCACCTGTGTCCCCTGCATTGGCAGGCGGATTCTTAACCACTGCGCCACCAGGGAAGTCCCTCAATGACATTTTAAATTCATTTAGTTTGCTTCCATGTTTGTCATTTAAAAAAATATGTCCTCTTGTTTCTTTGATTTTGTTGAGTAGCGTAATCCACCCCCAGACCCTGCCATTCTAGACGCACACAATTATTCTGTCAGGTACTGTGCTGGATTCTTAGGAAGAAGAATATCTAACTATCACAGGATGTGGTGAGACCTCTTCCTGGAACACAGGGAGCAAGAGACGCCTTGCAGAAAGCTGCGGAGGGGATTCAGGTGAGCTGGTGCTTGAAAGATGAGACTTCATTAGGCAGATAAAGAATGCAGGCAGAGGAAACAGTAGGAGCAAAAGCACAGAGAGTGATTTTCATCCCATGTGTATTTGTACAGGCATGTGTGTGTGTGTGTGTGTGTGTGTGTGTGTGATCTCATCATCATTGCTATGAGACTGCTAAGGCCGGTTCCGAAAGAACTCGCAAGCCAAGCTGAGGTGTGTGGTTTTCATTCCGCTGGGAACAGAAGTATCAGAGGTTTTAAAGTAAGGCAATGCCATGCTCTGATTTGTTTTTTTTGGGGTTTTTTTTTCAGTTATTTCTGAGATACACATTTTAAAATAATAACTAGAATTATGACTTATAACATTATACCAGAACATATAAGATTTTTAGAAATTTCATGTAATGTCTGAAACATTTATATTAACATATTTCCATACAAATATCCCAAAGAGAGTATAGTATTAGTTTTTTTAATTCTTTAATTTATTTATTTTTTAATACAGCAGGTTCTTATTAGTCATCAATTTTATACACATCAGTGTATACATGTCAATACCAATCGCCCAATTCATCACACCACCATCCCCACCCCCCCGCAGCTTTCCCCCCTTGGTGTCCATATGTTTTTTCTCTACATCTGTGTCTCAACTTCTGCCCTGAAAACCGGTTCATCTGTACCATTTTTCTAGGTTCCATATAACATGCATTAATATACAATATTTGTTTTTATTTTTCTGACTTCACTCTGTATGACAGTCTCTAGATCCATCCACGTCTCAACAAATGACTCAATTTCGTTCATTTTTATGGCTGAGTAATATTCCATTGTATATATGTACCACATCTTCTTTATCCATTCGTCTGTCGATGGGCATTTAGGTTGATTCCATGACCTGGCTATTGTAAATAGTGCTGCGATGAACATTGGGGTGTATGTGTCTTTTTGAATTATGGTTTTCTCTGGGTATATGCCCAGTAGTGGGATTGCTGGGTCATATGGTAGTTCTATTTGTAGTTTTTTAAGGAACCTCCATACTGTTCTCCATAGTGGCTGTATCAATTTACATTCCCACCAACAGTGCAAGAGGGTTCCCTTTTCTCCGCATCCTCTGCAGCACTTGTTGTTTGTAGATTTTCTGATGATGCCCATTCTAACTGGTGTGAGGTGATACCTCATTGTAGTTTTGATTTGCATTTCTCTAATGGTGATGTTGAGCAGCTTTTCATGTGCTTCTTGGCCATCTGTAGGTCTTCTTTGGAGAAATGTCTATTTAGGTCTTCTGTCCATTTTTGGATTGGGTTGTTTGTTTCTTTAATATTGAGCTGCATGAGCTGTTTATATATTTTGGAGATTAATCCTTTGTCCATTGATTCGTTTGCAAATATTTTCCCCCATTCTGAGGGTTGTCTTTTCATCTTGTTTATGGTTTCCTTTGCTGTGCAAAAGCTTTTAAGTTTCATTAGGTCCCATTTGTTTATTTTTGTTTTTATTTCCATTACTCTAGGAGGTGGATCAAAAAAGACCTTGCTGTGATTTATGTCAAAGAGTGTTCTTCCTATGTTTTCCTCTAAGAGTTTTATAGTGTCCGATCTTACGTTTAGGTCTCTAATCCATTTTGAGTTTATTTTTGTGTATGGTGTTAGGGAGTGGTCTAATTTCTTTCTTTTACATGCAGCTGTCCAGTTTTCCCAGCACCACTCATTGAAGAGACTGTCTTTTCTCCACTGTATATCCTTGCCTCCTTTATCATAGATTAGTTGACCATAGTTGCGTGGGTTTATCTCTGGGCTTTTTATCTTGTTCCATTGATCTATGTTTCTGTTTTTGTGCCAGTACCATATTGTCTTGATTACTGTAGCTTTGTAGTATAGTCTGAAGTCAGGGAGTCTTATTCCTCCAGCTCCACTTTTTTCCCCCAAGACTGCTTTGGCTATTTGGGGTCTTTTGTGTCTCCATACAAATTTTAAGATTTTTTGTTCTAGTTCTGTAAAAAATGCCATTGGAAATTTGATAGGGATTGCACTGAATCTGTAGATTGCTTTGGGTAGTATAGTCATTTTCACAGTATTGATTCTTCCAATACAAGAACATGGTATATCTCTCCATCTGTTGGTATCATCTTTAATTTCTTTCATCAGTGTCTTATAGTTTTCTGCATACAGGTCTTTTGTCTCCCTAGGTAGGTTTATTCCTAGGTATTTTATTCTTCTTGTTGCAATGGTAAATGGGAGTGTTTCCTTAATTTCTCTTTCAGATTTTTCATCATTAGTGTATAGGAATGCAAGAGATTTCTGTGCATTATTTTTGTATCCTGCAACTTTACCAAATTCATTGATTAGCTTTAGTAGTTTTCTGGTGGCACCTTTAGGATTCTCTATGTATAGTATCATGTCATCTGCAAACAGTGACAGTTTTACTTCTTTTCCAATTTGTATTCCTTTTATTTCTTTTTCTTCTCTGATTGCCGTGGCTAGGACTTCCAAAACTATGTTGAATAATAGTGGTGAGATTTGTTTTTGAGCCATCACTCTGGAGCAGAATAGAGAACTGGGAGAAGAGAAGCAGGCTTAGGAGGCTATTGTAATTCTTCAGGTGACACATTTTAGACTTAGAGGCAATTATTCAGCATTTTTATTCCCATAATGAAAAACCACTTTCTAAAAAAAGTTATTATTCAGAGAGTGGAATTTAAGATTATAGGTACAGTTAAAGATTTTGGTGAATTTTAGCAACTATTCTGCCCACCATAAAATTGAGATAATTTATCTTCCATAAAGAAACAACAGTGGCTGCCATTCCCTGGTGCCTACTGTGTACCAGGCAAGGTGCAAAATATTTAGCTCACATCAACTCATTTTATCCTTTTGTAACAGGCGGTGAAATGTGACTTTTCCTGTGTTCCCTGTGTGTTTGGCCGATGCTTCAAAGCTAGAGAGCAACAGAAGCCAGACTATCTCTGCAGAACCAGTTCTGCCACCATCACCCATCAACCACCTCCAAGCTACACAAGAGAAAGTGAAAAAGTCCACTACAAATGTCTAGGGAGAGAGCATTCCTTTAGAGAGAGCACTGCTCTTTTGCCTGCTCCGCTTCTCCCCACCCACCTCCCAAAGCCCCCCATCCAAGCAGAAGCCAACTCCATTCTTTCTCAACACTGCATCATTACACTCTTCTGTAGAGTTGTTCTTCCCTGCCCTTGGATGGATATCCGATCCATAGCATTTCTTGTCCCTTTTGGATATGAAACAGTCCAATAGCAAAATGCCAACCACACACTTAACTCACAGTCTTTCCCCTCCTCAGGTCCATCCTGGCTGAGGCTGGGAAGCCTGCAGTGTGGCCAGGAGAGGGTTAGCACCGTTCTATTCCCTCACCTGGACTCTCTACTTGGTGTCCCCTACTTACTGTTCTCCTTTGGGATTCAAGGGAAGAGAGAGAGAAGAGCTGAGGGGCCGCAAATGTAGGATCAGACCCGGACAGTTATAATCTGCCCACTTACATGTGGCAGATGGCCAAATAAGGGCTAATTATCTCCTGGGGGCATTTTGTGGGGATCTTGGAGACCCCCATTGGACTCAGCCAACTACCATCCCCTGCCTGGCCCCTCTGACTCCTACTTATTCTGACTCCCTGTAAGTCAGGATTGCTACCATTTGCCCTCTTCATCCCAGGCGATCTTCTCAGGTGAAGTCTTCCTCTCTTTCAACATAGATTAAGGTAGGTTCTCTCTCCAGGGTGCTCCTTTGGCCCACCATCACTCCTATGATGCTTTCAAAATTTTTATAGCTTATATTCCATTTAAAGTTATTATAAAATATTGGCTATATTCCCTGGGCTGTACAATATATCCTTGTAGCTTGTTTATTTTATACATAATAGTTTGTACCTCTTAATCCCCTACCCCTATCTTGCCCCTCCCGCCTTCGCTTTCCCCACTGGTTACCACTAGCTTCTTCTCTATATCTGTAGAGTCTGCTTCTATTTTTTTATATTCACTCATTTGTTTTATTTTTAGATTCCACATATAGTGATACAGTATTTGTCTTTCTCTGTCTGACTTATTTCACTAAACATAATACCTCTAGGTCCATCCACATTGTTCCAAATGGCACAATTGCATTCTTTTTTATGGCTGAGTAATATTCCATTGTATGTATATACTGCATCTTCTTAATCCATTCATCTGTTGATGGGCACTGAGGTTGCTTCTGTATCTTGGCAATTGTAAATAATGCTGCTATGAACATTAAGGTGCATGTATCTTTTTGAATTAGTGTTTTAATTTTATTTTTGGATATATTCCCAGGAGTGGAATTGCTGGATCATACAATACAACATGAAACTTCTGAGGACTTAAAAACTTATGTCATATCCTACAAAGATTTGAGAGGTAAACCCCGAAGGAGGACTGCCAGCTTGGAAACCAAACTCAGACTTGATAAAGGCAAACACGGAATAGTGAGTAAAATGTCACAAAACTTTCTGTATTTAATGAAAGATTCTAAGTCAATAAATAAAGTTAAAAATAAGGTCATTTACACTTATATGTTTGGCATTACACTGTGTCATTGTGTGGCACAGGAAAAAAATTACTTAATCTTTGCTTTTTGTACTTTAGCAGCAAGTGTCAGGGTCAGGAGGAAATAATTTAGGTTTTGCATAATATTAGCACTTGCTGTTTGTTAATTTATAAAAATTTTGATGAGTGGAAAATTAACTTTTCTGTTTCCAGTTTTCTGAGGTGTAAAATGAGGACAATGATATTTGTATCACAGGGTGAAAAGAATCGAGATGACAAATTTATCCTTAGATCCCACAGCCCTTCATTTTTTTTTTTTAAATTGAAGTATAATTGATTTACAATGTCGTGTTAGTTTCAGGAGTACAGCAAAGTGATTCAGTTATACATATGTATAAAAATATTCTTTTTCAGATTCTTTTCCATTGTAGGTTATTATAAGATATTGAGTATAGTTCCCTGTGCTATACAGTAGGACCTTGTTGTTTACCTATTTTATATATAGTAGTGTGTGTCTGTTCATCTCAAGCTCCTGATTTATTCTTCCCCCCACCGCCTTTCCCTTTGGTAACCATAAGATTGGTTACCATGTCTGTGTGTTTGTTTCTGTTTTGTAAATAAGTTCATCTGTATCATTTTTTAGATTCCACATATAAGTGATAGCATATATTTATCTTTCTCTGATTTACTTCACTAAGTATGACAATCTCTGGGTCCATCCATCTTGCTGCAAATGGCATTATTTCATTCTTTTCTTATGGCTGAGTAATATTCTATTGTATAAATATACCACATCTTTATCCATTCATCTGTCGATGGACATTTAAGTGCTTCCATGTTTTGACTATCGTAAATAGTGCCGCTGTGAACACTGGGGTGCATGTATCTTTTAGAATTAGAGTTTTCATCTTTTCCCACATCCCCTTCCAGATACTGCCCCAGGACTCAGCTTCTCCCCAAAGTCAGTTTCAAAAGAGTTGCCCTCATGCCTACGTTCTCACTCACTCTTTTCTCCTCAGCCCTCTCCAGTCAGTTCTCTGTCCCTCACATTCCATGGACATGGCTCCCATCAAGTTCACCCATGACTTCTATCTGTCATCTCGCAGTCAATTTTCTGTCCTTAGAGTAGCATTTTCACAGCTGAACACTCTGTCCTTCTGGAAACACATTTTTCTCCAGGCTTCCAAGACTTCATTGTTGTCTGGAATTCCTCCAACTGCACAGTTCTTTTTCTGTCTCTCTGGTTCCCTGGTGGATTTCTAAACGTGGAAGTGTCCAGGACTGTCCTGGGATCCTTGTCCAGGAGTGAAAGCCCTAGTGTGGGCAGGAGACTCATAAGAGCAGAAACAGTAGAAGTGAGATGGAGGTTTGTGAAATGTAAGGAATGTGCCTTCCCCAACGTGCTACCTTGTGTTTACTCGCCTCTCTGAATTTCAGTTTCTAGAGCTCTGAAGTGGGAATAATGATACCACTTAGTGATCTTAAGAGAATTAGATGAGATCATGTATGTAAGCACTCAGCATGGTACTTGGTGCATGTAAATGCCCAACGAATGGTAGCTATTATGATCATTACTATTATTATTGGGATCAAGTAACATATGAAAATGCCTGAAATATAGCAGGTACTCAATAGACAAAAACCCAGTTGGTTGGGTTTTTGTCAGCAGGGTTGACGAAGTAGCATCTGTGAGGTGGAACATTTTGGTGTTTTGATACCCTGATTTTCCAGTTTAGGCCTGAGATTGGAGAAAGAATGACTCGGTGAGGGCAACCAGGAGGGAGGCAAGGTGTGGGAGGTCCGAGGTCTCATCTATACATAGTGAGGTGGTTTTGGTAGATTGTCATGAATAAAAGGATGGCTGATGTGAGGGGAAGATGAATGAGGTGGATTGATATGGGCTCCCAACTACCTCGTTCACTGATCCCAACAAATACAATGCTTGGCAAGTGCTGGAAAAATAACTGGAAGACACTTGTCAAGGCCCAGGATGGCAGACCTGCAATATACTTCAGCTGACTTTGGGTTCCACCTAATGGAATGAAGTGGTACTTCATTCTCTGAAAAGTCTGGATCTTATGGTCATCTTTAGACCCAACTGTTATCAGTAAAAGGGATGGCGTTTTTTGTGTGCATTTATGTTTATATTTGTTATAAATCTACACATACCTTGTACCAATACGAGCTTATTTAGCATAACTCTAGAATGTGTCCCATCTGAGTGCTATAGGAAAGCAGAGGCATGGACGTGCGGTAATTTCCTCGGGTTACTCCAGTGAGTTTTATGACTTTCGTTGTTAGAAATTAACGCTCATTACACGTTGCCCAGAACACAGAACATCCAATGCCTCGCGTCAGACCACCCACAGGGCAATAGGTGTTTATGCGGCACGACTGGGGGTCCTGTGGCTCTACCCACCTGGCCAGAGACCTGGAGGCTGCTCGTACCTCTTACCTTCGTCGTCTTCTCCTGGGCGACGGTTACCTTGGCCTCCTCGCTTGGCAGGGCAGTACGACAGCCTGTTTTACAAAACTTCTTTACCCACTGTTATCCTTCCACTTGTCAGCAGGTGTCAGCAAATCTCAGGGAGTAAAATACACTGTCCCTAGATGAGGTCTTTTGTCACTAAAGTGGGGGTGGGGGAGAGGGATGAAGAAAAAGGATAGTGATTTACAAACAGTGTCTATTTCAGAGTTTGCTAAGGTTTCCGTGAAAGACGTAGAGTGTTGTTCTTCAAAAGTGCCTTGACCTTGGGGTCTAAATACCAGGAGAGTCCTTCGAGGGCTCTGTCACTTTTGGTTCTTAAGTGGCTTAAACTCTCTGGGCCACCGCTTACTCAGCTGTGAAAATGAGAGCAAAGCCCTACCTGCCTTTCAGGATGAAGTGCCACAGAATGTGTGAGGCTCCTTTTTAAAGTTAACTATAGGGAATTCCCTGGCGGTCCAGTGGTTAGGACTCTGCACTTCCACTGCAAGGGCCTGGGTTCGATCCTGGGCTGGGGAACTAAGATCCCACAAGCCGCAAGGAGCAGCCAAACAAATAAATAGATAAATAAACTATAGCACCCTCTGGAAGTAGAGTATTAGTAAAATATTTTTGGTGAGAAACACGACTGCCTTCCCTCATTGCTTCTTCTGCCGGCACTAACTCAATTTATACTAAAAACTTGATTGACAGCCTCTGCACAGATAGAATTGGTGATCTGAGGGTAGGAGATGGAACACTTCTTCATTTGCAGGAAGGTTCCTGGTACATCTGAGCACTGGGTCTTCTGGAGCATCCTGGGACATACACTTTGTTGCAACTGCATGAAATGCAGCTCTTCCCTTTGACATTCTGTTTTCCCAGGTGGAGGAAGCAGGAGAACCAAGTAGAGATCTGTTCCTTTCAATCTGCAACTTGCCTGGGGCTGGGGAGTTCTTGTGAAGGTGTCTGGCTCTACTGGACTCTGAGTGAAAGGAGGGTTTATTAGTTTCTTGTAGCTGCTGTAACAACTGATCATGGAAATTTATTCTCTCACAGTTTGGAAACTGGAAGTCTGAAATATTTTCCATCTGGAAACTCAGGGAGAATTAATTCCTTGCTTGTTCCTGATTTGGGGGGTTTATGGTAGAGCCTGGGATTCTGCATTTCTAACAAACTCCCAGGTGATGCTGTTGGTCCATGGACCACATTTTGAGTAGCAGGTGTAAAGCACTGGGGTTTTGGTTTTGGTTTTTTTGCAAGAGATAATGGAATTACAATCATTTCTCTTCTAATGAATATTCAGTTCACAAATAACAAATTTATGCCCCGCTTCTCTGTCTCCCTGCCTTTCTGAATACACTGTAAGTTTTCTTTTCAATACTGAATCATGGTATAATCTTTCTGAAGACATCTTACACGGCAATTAAACCTAGCACATGTAGTACCAACAATGCACATAATCCCGCTGAAGTGATGACAACAGCAACAGCTGTGAACAAGTTTGCACATGCTGGCAATGACAACTAGGTCACATTGATGCCTGGAGGCCAGTGATTGTAAGATGCTTGGGATTATAAGATATGTTTCAATTTCAGAGAGTTCAGACATGTCAAAATGTGAAAACAATGTGCATCTTAGAATCAATGCAAAATGGAAAGTAATTTATTCTTTTTGTTTCTTACATTTCCCTCTTTCCTACTTCTTTGCTCTTGAAATTTGCATCACCGATTGATTTAACTTAATGTCTGCTGTCAACTGGCTTTGCTTTTGACTGGGTGAGTTCTCTACCCCATCCAGACCCATCCAAGGTTCTGCACAAGTGGTCAGGGCAGTGCCACCCCATGACCTTGTTTGAGGGTCTCTGTACTGGAGACGACAGTCACCTTCCAGCCAGCCCGGCTACCCATCCTCTTCCTCAGAAGCCTCTGGGGGTCCGTGAGTCATCATCCCTCCTGAATACCTTCTTTGGCATGGCCACACCTTCTGAGAGCTTGAAAGACCAGTGTGCTGCTGGCAGGCTAGTAATGCACTGAGCTTAACACAAGGTAGGTGCTTAGAAAATGTCTGCTGAATGCCTTAGAGCGATAAGCCGAGCTGATCCGCGATGCCTGAACTTCCTAAGTTATGGTGGATGCATTTTATCTCGGGGGACTGTGGACTGCAGCAGTGCTTCCTGTCACCTCGAGGTGGGGTCGAGGTGAGCAGTTACGCTAGGAATTCTTCTCACAGATTCACATGTTATCAACCCCTGACCTGGAGTGAAATATCATCATAAAGAAGGGATAGGATAAATAAACACACGATGAATTTAATCTCTAGACCCACATTTCCCTCAAATATTTTCCATGCAAAAACATTTGCGTTTCCAGGGATTAACAGGTGTGCCAAAGAAATGACTCCCCCGACTATGTGAAGTAAACACACACCTCCACTTACCTCCCACTGAGCTCAACTATAAAACTTGGACAGAATACATATCAAATAGGTTTGGGAATTTCTGGGATAAACCAAGTTAAATAGGTTTCTTTTCTGCACAAACCTGGATCGCCTTTTTTTTTTTTTTAATATTAGGAAAACTAGAATCTAATAGGTATTTGAGGGGGGGAGAGGAATACTTCATACTGATAAATGATCCACTAGGTCAGTATAACAGTCATGATTTCTATACATCTTGAAACCTGGGTCATCTTTATTAAAGGTTGTGAAACTCTAAAAGGGGCCGATTTGTATTTTAGTGCTTTGCAAGCAATTTGATTATGATTTTTTTTTTCTCACAGAATATCCCAAGAGACATGCTGCTTGTCTCCATGGGTCCCATGGTCCCCCACGTGCATTAGGTTGGTATGACACCACACATAGCTCACCTGGAAATCACACTTTTTTTTGACAACTGTCATATTTCAGGGAAAACAACCTGTCAATTCATGGTGACTTTAACTTGGCCTATCGGATGTGGGGTTACAAATGGTCACTTCTTTTAGTTTCTCATTATACCAGGCTTGCTATTTTTCCCTACTGAGTGATTCGTGTAGCAATAATTAATGTAATTACATAATAGGATTAACTTTCCTTCCCTATAACTCAGTAAGTTTGATGGACCAAGAGGACAAGGGAAACAAAAGTAATGAAGCAGCTTATAATTGTACAGAGATGAATAGCTACATTTAGCACTGCTGGAGAGTTGACGTTGAGCAGATTGGTAACTTTGAGATATTTCTTTAATACTGTATTGGGGATGCAGAAGAAGGAAAACCAACAAAGACCTTTGTTAGAAAACAGGTTGAGAAAAAAAATCAACACTTTCAAGATAACATTTGCTCAGACATAGACTTTGTTTTAAACACTATTTCAGGTAGGATTAAGTATATTAGATTTTTTTCAGTGTTACAAATTATCACAAACACAGAGGTTGCTCAAATGTAGTATATATAGTGTGTAGTGTATAGTATATAGCTCTAACTTATCACTGTCTTCCTGTAAGTGATAATTTACGACTTCATGTATAGTATAAGTACCTTAAAATAGGATATTTCAATTTCCTCCTTCCTGGTTTTTATGCTATTGTTGTCATGTTTTGCTTATATATATATATTATAAACTCCACAATACAATGCTATTATTTATGATTAAACAGTCAATTATCGGGACTTCCCTGGTGGTGCAGTGGTTAAGAATCCGCCTGCCAATGCAGGGGATGCAGGTTTGATCCCTGGTCTGAGAAGATCCCACATGCCGCGGAGCAACTAAGCCCATGAGCCACAACTACTGAGCCTGCGCTCTAGAGCCCACGAGTCACAACTACTGAGCCCATGCACCACAACTACTACGCCTGCACTCTAGAGCCTGTGCTCCGCAACAAGAGCAGCCACCGCAATGAGAAGACTGCACACCACAACGAAGAGTAGCCCCCACTCGCCCCAACTAGAGAAAGCCTGCATGCAGCAACAAAGACCCAACACAGCCAAAAGTAAATAAAATAAATAAATTAAAAAACCAAAAAAGTCAATTATCTTATAAAGAGATTTAATTTAAAAATCACATATACTTACCATTTCCAGTGCTTTTTGTATAGATGCATATTTTCATCTGGTATCATTTTCCTTCTGCCTGAAAGACTATTTGAAATTTCCTGTCGTGTGGGTTTGCTGGTGAATTCTTCAAGTTTTTGTGTGTCTGAAAACATCTTTATTTTACCTTTGTTTTTGAAAGATATCCTTGCTGGTTGTAAAATTCTAGCTTGACAGTTTTTTAGTATTTTAAAGAGATTGTCTTGCTAACATTGTTTCTAGTGAAAAATCTGCTCTCATCTTTAGCTTTGTGTCTCTTTGTGTAACATCTCATCTTTTTCTCTGGCTGCTATAAATTTTCTGTTTATCACTGGTTTCTTTAGCAATTTGATTAAGATAGGCCTTGATGTAATTCTCTTCATGCTTATTTTGCTTGGGGGTTTGTTGAGCTTCTTGGATCTGTGGGTTTCCAGTTTTAATTAAATTTGGAATATTTTCAGCCATTATTTCTTCAAATATTATTTCCATGACCTCTCTCTCTCCTCTCCTTGGGTGATTCTAATTACACATGTATTAGGCCACTTGACTTGATACCCTTCATTAAAAAAAATTTTTTTTTCTCTTTGTGTTATATTTTGGGTAGTTTCTATTGCCATGTTTTCAAGTTTACAAATGTATTCTTATGACTGTCTAATTTACTATTAATCCCATCTGTTTATTTTTCATTTCAGATGTTGCAGTTTTCATCTGTAGTTCAATCTGGGTATTTTTGGTTTTTTAAAAAAAACTTTCTTTACATCCGTACTTAACCTTTTGAATATCTGGATTATAGTTATAATAACTGTTTTAACATTCTTGTTTATCAGTTCAGTTCTGATTGATTGATTCCTCATTATGGGTTATGTGTTCCTCATACTTTGAATGTCTGGTAATCCTTGATTGGATGCCAGCCATTGTGATTATTACTTTCTTTGGATGCTGGATATTTTCTTTTCCTATAGTCATTCTTGAGCTTTGCTCTGGGATGCAAGTAAGTTACTTGAAAGTCGTTTGAACTCTTCGGGTCAATGTTCTAATTTGTGAAGTGGATCTGGTACAGTATTTGGTAGGTGTCTAAATTTTTCCCACTACTGAGGCATAGCATTCCTGAGTATTCTGCCCAGTGTCCCAAAAAGTTTGATTTTTTTTCTAGGCTGACTAGTGGGAACAGGCTACATTCTTGGCCCTTTGTGAGAATTGGGTGCTTTTTATCTAATCCTGTCAGGTTGCTTTTTCCTCTGGCAAGGGGTAGTATCTTCACATGCATGTAGTGGTCAGAACTCTGCTGTATACTCCAGGGGACATCTTCCACATCTCCAGGGTTCCCTCTCCGTGCAGCTGTTTCCTCTCTGGCACTCTGTTTGGTACTCGAGCTGCCTTGGGCTCCCTGGACTCTCATCCCCATCTCCCTACTATGGAGAGTCCACCAGGCTCTGCCCGGGTCTCGCCTTCCTATGCCACAGAGCAGAAACCCTCTCAAGGCAGTAAGCTGGGACAGTAGTAGGGCTCACCTAATTTGTTTCCCATTCTTCATGAGACAGGTCTGGGACCTGGGACCCTTTGCTGCAAGTGCTGCAAAGCTTGCACCTGGACACACCTCTCCTGGAGCTACAGAATAAAAAGAAACTATATGGGACTAAAGGAAACTGTGTGCATGCAGCAGTTGGGGCAAATTCTGGACCGAAAGACACAAAAAGACAAAAAATCCAACTGCCATTTCTGAAGAGCCGGGAGCAAAAACTGGGTGTAGGGAGCAAAAGCAAGGTACTGTGCATGCCACACTGCCCTCAGCACCACAGAGGGGTGGACACACCACCTAAGCCACCCCTCTAGCCTGACCCCTGGACACACCCTTACCCTCACCCGATATAAGGAACGATCAGGGGAACCTGTTACTTGTTCTCACTCCCTCCTGCAGCCGGCGCAGGGGCCCCAGTAAAGCCTTGCCTGAATTTCTTGTCTGGCCTCGAGTCAATTTCTCTTGATTGGGGAAGGCCAAGAACCCTGGTCGGTATCATTCAGGGATCACTGTCCTCCATTGCCTGATAAGCAGTGTCTCAAAAACTGTTGTGTCTTTTTTTTTTTTTTTTTTTTGCGGGACGCGGGCCTCTCACTGCTGTGGCCTCTCCCGTTGCGGAGCACAGGCTCTGAACGCGCAGGCCCAGCGGCCATGGCTCACAGGCCCAGCCGCTCCACGGCATGTGGGATCTTCCTGGACCGGGGCACGAACCCGTGTCCCCTGCATCGGCAGGCGGACTCTCAACGACTGCGCCACCAGGGAAGCCCCTGTGTCATGTATTTTGCTGTTTTTGTGTGTATGTTTGTTTCAGGCAGTAGGCAAATCTGATCTTGTTTCTCCTTTAAGTAGAAGCAAAATTCTTCAACCAGTGCACCTTTAACATGAATACTGAATAATCACACAATGTTTTACTGATGAGGAAAGTGAGACACTGCGAGGTTAAAGGTCACAGAGCCAGTCTACGCCCTAATCATGATGCCGCCTCCCGGGGGAGGAGCATGTGCTTTTCTTCACCAAAGAAATTTTAGTGAAAACTTCCTAACATAGCCCAATACTTGGCTCTAATTATATTTATAAATGCTAATAGGAGTTACAATCACAATTATGCTAATCTCTGTGTCACATGCCTACTGTCACTAGCAATTATGGTCTATGGGCTCAATTCGTAAGCTGGAAGTTATTCTATCTAGCCACTTAAATACACCTCAGTTAGAGGAGACTGCCTCTAACATCTTTGACTAAAACTATTTACTTAAAAATGTCCTAATAAGATATAAAAAGGCTTTTCATCTTTATTTTCCTTTGATAGAACAGAAAAGGAAAACACGCCTGGAGTCAGATTTTTGGCCTATCTATTAGATAACAAGGACTCTGTGAAGCTCTTCAAAAATATTTCAAAGAATGTTTTCTGAAGACACATGCCCAGCTCCAGCTCAGAGGAGTAAAGGAACAGTAGAGGCATCAAGTGAGAGGAAACTTATATCCTGGACAGCGGCAAACAAGAGAGCTGGCAGCACAGGTAGTCGGTGGAAGACAATTAGGGCAGAAAATTAAACATACGTAAGATCTCTTTATATTTACTTTCCATACCTTTATTTGGACATCCATAAAATGCAGATATGTTAAGTGGATTTAGCACTACCTTTAGGCAAGATTCTGAAGTGTAAGTTATTCTCGTTGGTAAAACGAGAGGTGTAACTGAGAAGGTCTTGAAGGCACTCGCTTTTTCCAAGAGTTTATGGCTCTCTGGTCCCCAGGTCCAGGCCTCTGAGGCTCAGGCCCTCATGCTGGTCTGGGTTCCCAGAACCTACCTTGTGGTGCCTTGCAAAACCCACCACAGACGAGGCTGGCTTCAGCCCGTGTTCCATCCTCTCTCCCAGGGTCAACATTTCCCTTTTCTCTGGCCCATTTCCTTCAGGCATGATTTCCCCTGGCTAATCCGATCAACTAACATCAGGAAGTTATCCCTTGTATTAGGGGTGTCCCATGGGTGCAAGCAGGAGGTGCATCAGAGATTCACTGGGAGGAGGGAAAAATAATAGAATGCTTATTTATATTTATTTTTACTTCATCCTTTTGTTATTTATATTGTGTTTTATAATGTGCATAATGTACTAATTATAATAGTACACATATGCAATATATACATATAATAGTACATATAGTATAGTACATATATATAGTCCTAAGCTTTCCCTATTGTGTAAATTTCCTCTCTAATCAGTATATTTTGTGAATTCATCTTCTTAGGCTTTCCCTTGGCCATCATCTTGGGAATTGTTATTGCTTCTCTCTTCAGTGGTTAATCTGTTTCCTGGATCTCTTGTTTCCATTTTTCTGCATATATTTCTGGCATATCTAGCTTCCAAGAGCTTCCAGTAGCTTGCTGAGAAAAGGAAGAAAGGTAAGTCTCTAAACGCCTTGTATGTCTGAAAATACGTTTAGTGTACCTTCACAATTAATTGATAATTGGCTGGATATACAAATCATTCTTCCTCAGAAATTTGAAGGCATTGCTTCATTATCTTGTAGTTTCCAGATGCTATTGAGAAATTTAATGCCATTCTGATTCGTGATCCTTTGCATAAAGCCTATTTTATTTTTATTTTCATACTGGAAACTTGTAAGATTTTCTCCACTCCTTCCCTTTAAAAAGTAACTACCATGCTGACTTCTAACACTGTAGCCTTTATCGTGAACATTTTCTAGCTGGAATCACAGAATATGTGCTTTTTTGTACCTGGATTCTTTTACTCAACATCGTGTTTGTGAGATCCACTGCAACACACACTGATAACTATTCAGTCTCATTGATGTATGAAATGCTACTGTGTGAATAAAATACCATTTATGCGTCCCAAATGTTCATTTTGTATATCATCTATTTTTGCTTTACGGATCCAGTATATTGTCTTATCTCTATATTAATATTAAATACTTCTTTTCTTACACCCATATAGTCTTTGTATTTTACTTTATAGGATTTCCTCACATAGTCTGGTGATCCTTGGCTTCCTGCTCATATTTATGTATGAAGGGCTAAAAGGCTGATGGCTAGAGCTCTGTGCCCATGGGTGGTCTTCACTGTAGGGGGACCTTGCTGCATTATTTTCGTGGGGGAGATCCCTAATGTGGTACCTTTAGTTTCCCTCTCCCTCTCTTGAGCTGGTCATGTTATTTCTATCATTCATCAGAGAATAAACTTCTAAGCCAGAATCTAACCTTGACTCCCAGCACTTTGGGAGCCAACCTGGGGGAGAAGGCTGGAGAAGCTCTACGTTGATTGGTATGTGACCCCATTTTCAGTATGGCTCCCACTCTCAATAGGCCTAGCATCTCCTGTCCAAGACCTTCTGTTTTTCCCCGTCTAGAGAATACGCCTCAAGTCTTCTCCTGGTGAGGGAGGGAGAATCTGCCTGGTGCTTGGATTTGGGGAGGCCACCTGGGGGTCTAACTCTTTTCTCAACTAACAACTGATTTTGTCTTTAGCTCCGTCTTCACCTCTACTTTCAGAAGTATCTGGTACTACCAGCTCCTGAGTTTTTGGAGGGTTCTGCAAAGTAAGACAGGATTTTCATGGCTGTGAATTTTCATTTGCTCTCTGGCTTCCAAAAGTTTTTTGTTCTTCTCTCCTCTCCTGTTGTCCTTTGCATTTGTCTTTGAAAGTCCTTGTACTTCTACTTTATGCAGCTTTAGGAAGGAGAGGGGGCAAGTAGGTGTGTTCAGTGCTCAGTTTTCACCCAGAAGGTCTGGTTTGATAATTTGTTTGTTTGTTTTTGTTTTTGTTTTGCAGTACACGGGCCTCTCACTATTGTGGCCTTTCCCGTTGTGGAGCACAGGCTCCAGACGCGCAGGCTCCGCGGCATGTGGGATCTTCCCGGACCGGGGCACGAACCCGTGTCCCCTGCATCGGCAGGCAGACTCCCAACCACTGCGCCACCAGGGAAGCCCTGGTTTGATAATTTTTTGAACTCAACTGTCTAGCACCTTGATTCTGAATAAACCTCCAAGACCCAAAGAAGAAGTGATACTTGTGCCAATGTTTATAACTGTTTACTTTTGTTAATAGTTGTACGCTTATTCACCCTTTCTTCTAGATTGGCCTAATAAATTTTGTTTCTTGTGCTTATAGGCTAGGATTGACATACTGAGCTTTAAAAATATTTCCAAGGTACAGGTATCATTTGCTGAATTATCTTCTAGATTCCTTAGGAATCAATTACTGTGGGAGGAAATGTAGGAAAAACATGTTTTTGATGATACTCCAAATCCACTCACCATATTAGTCATTTGTGACAACATGGATGGAACGTGAGGGCATTATGCTGAGTGAGATAAGTCAGAGAGAAAGACAAATACTGTGTGATATCACGTATAAGTGGAATCTAAAAAAGCTGAACTCGTAAAAACAAAATAGAATGAGATATCATCTCACACCAGTCAGAATGGCCATCATCAAAAAATCTAGAAACAATAAATGCTGGAGAGGGTGTGGAGAAAAGGGAACCCTCTTGCACTGCTGGTGGGAATGTGAATTGGTTCAGCCACTATGGAGAACAGTATGGAGGTTCCTTAAAAAACTACAAATAGAACTACCATATGACCCAGCAATCCCACTACTGGGCATATACCCTGAGAAAACCAAAATTCAAAAAGAGTCATGTACCAAAATGTTCATTGCAGCTCTATTTACAATAGCCCGGAGATGGAAACAACCTAAGTGTCCATCAACAGATGAATGGATAAAGAAGATGTGGCACATATATACAATGGAATATTACTCAGCCATAAAAAGAAACGAAATTGAGCTATTTGTAATGAGGTGGATAGACCTAGAGTCTGTCATACGGAGTGAAGTAAGTCAGAAAGAAAAAGACAAATACCGTATGCTAACACATATATATGGAATTTAAGAAAAAAAAATTGTCATGAAGAACCTAGGGGTAAGACAGGAATAAAGACGCAGACCTACTGGAGAACGGACTTGAGGATATGGGGAGGGGGAAGGGTGAGCTGTGACAGGGCAGGGGAGAGTCATGGACATATACACACTAACAAACGTAGTAAGGTAGATAGCTAGTGGGAAGCAGCCGCATGGCACAGGGATATTGGCTCAGTGCTTTGTGACAGCCTGGAGGGGTGGGATAGGGAGGGTGGGAGGGAGGGAGACGCAAGAGGAAAGACATATGGGAACATATGTATATGTATAACTGATTCACTTTGTTATAAAGCAGAAACTAACACATCATTGTAAAGCAATTATACCCCAATAAAGATGTTAAAAATAAATAAATTTAAAAAATTAAAAACAAAAAAAACAGAATAGAACGGTGGTTACCAGGGGCTGGGAGGTGGGGGAATTATGGAGATGTCATTTAAGGCTACAAACTTGCAACCAATAAATAAGTATTAGAGATCTAATGCACAGCATAGAGATTATAATCAACAGTACTGTATTATAAACTTCAAAGTTGCTAAGAGAATAGATCTTAATTGTTCCCACCACAAAAAAGAATGTTAATTATGTGACGTGGTAGAGGGGTAGTTCATACTATGGTGGTAATCATTCTACTATATGTAAATGTATCAAATCAACGTGTTGTACACCTTAAAGCTGCACTTTATATCAATTATATCTGTGTAATAATACTAAAAGGAAAAAAAGGTTAGGACAGACAGAGACAATCTGGGCATGCAGATAATAACGCTCTCCAGTCTTCCAATACTGGGAATAGTCAATGAGATGTGTTGATTTTTTTTTTTGCCATCTAGGTGGCCAAAAATGGGAACAACTGAAGGATCACTCCAGCTGGCAGCACTAAAGGAACCTATCATCAGAGCCTTCCCATGAGAACATCGTAAGGAAATGTGAAAGTTATGACGTTGACCACATAAAATTAGAAATGTCTGGGCAGCATGAGATACATCTGTGTTCCTACAGTCACCTTAACAAATGCAACAAATCAGGGTTCCCGTTTCCAAAGGCCAGGAGCCTGCCATTTTTGTCTGGAATGCTGTCCCTTCAGGTGTGAAATCCTCTGGTCTTTTTACAGAGCAAGCGACATTTCAGAACTTGAAAGGTTCTGGCACCTTTCAGGGTCAACCAGACACACCCAGCTGACGCGCATTCCAGAAGACTGTAGTCAAGTTGTCCTTTTGCCTGAGCACAACCAAAAGAACAATTCCTGGCAACCAAAGACACAATGAATGTGACCCAGCTCTCCTTTTCTCCTTGGAGAAAAAAAAGAAAAGAACTGAATCTAGGCCAGTTAGTAACACAGTCCACTGGTTTGTGCCCAAGACGTTGAATCTGAGAGTAGCAGCCGTTTCCAAAAGATGATCTGTGCCCGGAGGAAACGCGTAACCTTTCTCCCAGTTTGTCTTTTAAGGTTCGATTACCTTGGAGTGACCTCTTTACACCGGCAGCAACGCCCCAAATTAGTCTCCATTCACAAAGTATCTCTGATGCAGCCTCCCTGGGAAAACTTAAAAGCCTATTTAACTAAAGGAGAGCTTGCTGCCAAGAAGTTGGCCTGGGAGAATGGCAGTAATTAAATGATGATAATATTTAGGTTCCTGCAGGTATGACAAAGGCCCCTTTCTTTGTCTCAGGTGGGGACAAGTTAACACATTGCCTCTGTCTGGGAAAGGATGTAGGCCAAAGAGGGGGGGAGTGTGAGAAAGAGGAACTGGGGAGAGCAGCGTGGCAGGGGAGGGGAGGCTGACTCCTGAGCCTGGAGGAGAGACAGATGCTGGGAGGGAGAGGAGTTTAATCTTAATATTCATCAGAGGTGGGCCCTGTGGCGTTTCAGCCTAAGATCTATTAGAACAGGTGAGAGATGAAACAAAGCCGTGCTTTTTGTTCATTGGCTGATTGTCTGTGGGAGGGAGGGCAGGGAGGGAGGCGGGGTTGGGGAGGAGCTAAAGGAAAGAAGAGGATAAAGAATTACCGTCGCTGGAAAGGTTTGCTTGGGTGAGTCTTGCACTGTACACTTGGCTGGAGAGGTGAAGATGCTAAAGGGCTCAGCAGAGCCGTACGTCACAGCCTCACAGCGGTGGGAAGATGGAAATTTAAGTCCTAACAACCAGCCTTTCCCCTCTCCAGTTGTGTGATCTCCTGCACATCGCTGAACAATCAACTCTACCTCCGGGAAGGGGAGCCGGCCCAGCTCCCCGCCCACCAGCCAGGCTCACTGACAGAGGGACGCCTGCCCACCCAGTCCACCTGGAGCCGGAGCGACTGTCACTGTCTGTGAGCTCCAGGGAGGACTTGTCTCCTGAATCGGGTGGCCCAGAGGTCGGTCTGATGGATGCATCCTGCTAATCTAATACATAAGTAAATTTGTGCCACTTCCTTCAGCTAAAGCAGTTTCACCTGTTCAGCCCACAAAGAAGATAAATAAAATACACAGCTCAGGGCTCAGGGCCAGGGTTCCAAACCTGTGGGAAGGGGCCTGAGTTTTTCATTCATCTCTGCCCGAAGTGGACAGATTCCATCCAGGAAGCCTGCATCAGCCTGAATTCAGATCCACCTATTCCTCTCCCCTCCTCTCTCCCCGGCCCCACCCCCTGCTCTCGCTCTCTCGTGGGATCTAACTCTGGCTCAGCAATCTGAACCTTAGAGGGCCATGGTGCAAAGACCAGGTTGCTGTTTGCAGTGTTTGTCAAGATGCCCTGTACTCCAAGTTAGCACGAAGGGCAGTGAGAGGAAAAAGGAGGAGAGGAATCTAGCCAGAGCGTCTTCTCTTATTGTGTCGAAGCAAGTCTGACCTGGGATCCTGCACTGTTTACTTCTTAAATGAAGGCAGGAAAAAGAAACCTGAAATTCCCCCAGGGGAGGACGAGGGGAGGGCTGGGAAGGTTTAAGGGAAAGAACTAGGCATGGATTCTTCCTTATGCTTCCACTACTGTTGTTTTTTCTGTTTGTAAATATAATACATATTCATTATAGAAAGCTTAGAAAACACAGAAGAGTCTAAAAAAGGAAATTAAAACACTCACAATACTAAAACTCAAGGGTAAACACCATTAACCTTTTGGAGAATTTTATCATTTTAGTATAGTCTTACAGCCTACTTTTTTCTTTTAATAATCATTTTGTGGGCATTTTCCAAAGACATTGCAAAAATCTCCAAAAATATGTTTTTAAATCAGTTGATTCATATTCACTGTATGGATAAAATATAAGGTTTTTTAAAAAGCGTTTCATAATGTTAGCCCTTAAGTTTTTATTTTTCTTATTATAAAAGAAAAGCTCCAGTGAACACACAAATACACACACATATAATAGCATATTACAGAATGTAGAATAAAATGGAATTATTTTCTAGAAGTATGTTCATAGGAGTACAACTATCAGATTAATTCTTGATATTCCTTTACACCCTAGCCGTCAGAAACTTTGTGGAGAACAGTCTCAGCATTACACCTAGGGGGCTCCAACATCTCAGCTTTGCAAGAGATGGCAGCTCATATACCAAAGGTCTTCTCCGGCTTACTTGAGTGCAAAAGTGTGTGTGTGTGTCTGCGTGTGTGTGCACATGAGTGCATGTGCATGTGTGTGAGAATGCTAGGAGGGGAGAGGGTGCACCTGAACTGTATCCTTGTTTCAGGTGGACTCCTAATTCAATGTGACTGGTGTCCTTATAAACACCACGTGAAGAGATCAACACACACGCACACACACACATTCAAACATACACAGAACTCCCTGTGAAGACTGCAGTTGTGTTGCCACAAGCCAAGAAACTACCAGAAGCCAGGGGAGAGGCCTGGAACAGATCCCTCCCTAGTACCTTCAGAGGGAGCGTGGCCCTGCTGATACCTTGATCTTGGATATCTAGCCTCCAGAACTGTGAGGGCCACTCAGTTTGTGGCTTAAACTGTTATTTAAGCCACTCAGTTTGTGGTCCTCTGTTAACGGCAGCCCTAGGACTCTAATGCACTCACTTTTACCCAGGAGTTCAGAAGCCTGCTAACCTTGGAAGGACTCTTCACAACTCAGCTTTGTACAGAAAGACCAACCAGAGTCAGGCCTGATGTACAGATGGTGAGACGATGTCCCAGAGAGATGAAATGATTCATTTGAAATTGCTTTCTGGGACTTCCCTGGTGGTTAAGAATCCTCCTGCCAATGCAGGGGACACAGGTTCGAGCCCTGGTCCGGGAAGATCCCGCATGCCGTGGAACAACTAAGTCATGCACCACAACTACTGAGCCTGCGCTCTAGAGCCCGTGAGCCACAGCTACTGAGCCTGCATGCCACAACTACTGAAGCCCATGCACCTAGAGCCCGTGCTCCACAACAAGAGAAGCTACCACAATGAGAAGCCCATGCACCGCAACAAAGAGTAGCCCCCGCTCATCACAACTGGAGAAAGCCCGTGCAGCAACAAAGACCCAACACAGCCAAAAATAAACAAATAAATTTATTAAAAAAAAAATAAGAAATTGCTTTCTTCCACAATTCTTTAAAAGAACGAAGCCAAGAGAAGTTAATTCTGCCAACGTGCTAATTGTCTGCCAGCCACTTACCTCACATCCAATGCTCCTGACTCACCTTAAGGTTGGCCTTTGGGGGATGCCCTATTCTCAGGGGTGGAGTGGCCACAAATGAGTAGCAGATTGGGGGTGTCGAAGAGTAACACCAAGCCAAGTCTCACTAGAATGTTGAAGGACCCATTTGTGTCAGTGAAACCTGCCAATAGAGAGGGTGTGTGCACCTAAATTATTTATTTTCGTGCCATAAAATGCCAAAGAATGCTTTGAATTAAAAAAAAAAAAGTATTTTTCACCCTGAAGGTGGAACTTCCTGGGTTCCCAAATTCTTGGGCAAATATCTGGATCAGAATTACGTTTTAAGCACCCAGTCGTGAGGGATTAAACATACAAGATTCTAAAAATGAGGTGCAAGGAAAGGAGGACCACGCGGGGCTCTGGAGTCAAGAGATGCAGTTGGAGTTCCAGCTGCACTCTCACTAGGGGGCCGACGTCAGGCACGACACTCTAACACCCCTGAGTCTCATCTGTAAATGGCATGACCGACCACACCAAGTTCCAGAGGGTCCCAATGGAATGAGGTGGTAAGTGATTTATAGGGCAAAGTCGCTAAGTAGCACAAGCAGTTAGTTGGGTCTTAGGTGTGCAAACAGGACAGTTCAGAATTCCAAGGCAGCACTGCACCTGGGAGTATCCTGGCGCTGACCGCTGAGTTCACGTTGATCTCTGAGATGGATTTCTGACTTGGAGAAGTGAACTATAGAAAGGATTTGGGGAGAGCCAAAAGTGAAATTTTTTTTGCAAAAATATAACGTGCATGTTCATTTTCTGGGAAGAGAACCCATGGGAATAAGGGTATGTGACCACTTCATCCTTCCTCCCAAAGGTCTCCTCCATCCTTCTTTAGAAAGGGTGTGCGGGCATTCAGGTGGAATGGTAGGGAGGAAAGGAGGTGGGGCACCTTGAAAGGGTGCAAACAACAAGCCTTGAGATCTGTATTCATCAAATTATCAATAATCCCCTCTTCTAGGCTTCTCCACTTTCCTTAACACCCTACCATACCTACCCTTCCCTTTAGCAGGCCACATTTCTGTGACTCCTTTTTATCCCCTGAAGGCTTTGCCCGTGTTCTTCCGGGAGGAAGGGGAGGTGACAGTAATGTCAGGTGATTCTGCAGTGTCATTTGCTCCTATGTACCCTCCGCTCCTGGAGCTGGGTGTTCTCTGTATAAGAGGCTGTGGTGTCAGAGTGAGACTGTGAGGGAGTCAGGCTGCCGCTGCCTCATCCCATTCCCCGAGGAAGATGTGCGAGAAGGAGCCTGAACACAAAGGGTTGATCCAGCCAAGCTCTGGGTGTTAGTCAGAAGGACTAACAGGCTGGAGGTGAAGTGAGCGGGGGAAGGAGGAGGGGAAGGAAGGTGAGAGGGCTGTGACTCACTATGAAAGAATTGTGGTTTCTCAGGGGTTGGGAAATCAAACACAAATGACCTCAAATTTAGCTAATAGAGAACACTGATTTCCTTTGTGCAGCAGAGCCAAATGCATTAAGCTTCTACTTAAATATTGCCAGCAAGAATTTTTCAGTTTTTATATTCAAACCCCATTTTTAGGTCACCTTTAAAATTTCCTAGCTGTCCCTTTGAGGAGCTGCATTCAGTGATGATGTCTCAATCCAGCCAGACATCTGACTGTTAATTATACTGCCAATATGCATTCATTCTCCAAGAGTAGAGAGAAAAAGACAGACATCCATTCTTCTAGAGTTACTTTATCGTGTTGTGCTTATAGCACTACTGTATATATATGATCCCATCTCTGGCAGTCTGCCTCTAGGCTTACCTGTCTGCCAACCACCCAGCCAAGCCCAAGGATGGTATTTATCAGTAGCAGGAAAGCAGCAGCTTAATAACAGCCACAAAACTAGCAAGAAGAAAGTGTATTCTTTTTTGTTAGCTCCCGTGGCCGCACTACATCGTAACTATCTTTTCATACTATCTCTATATTCCTTTAATCTGACTTTAGGTGACAGTCCTAAAGCAAATGATGCTTTTACTTTCATATGCCTTAATGTTAAAATGTACACAGAATTTGTGAACTGACAATTATTAGGAGCTAAAGACTATTTTACTATCTAAATTATCATTGTCATATGTAGTCTCACAATAGGAAAAATTTGACAACCCTCCTCCATGGAAGCTGTCTAGGAAACACATCTTAACAATCTGAAAACGTCTCATGCCACGGGCGTTCTCGGCTTCCTGCTATTTTCTCCCTCCTGCTCCCCTCCACCACCACCCTAATGAATATTCAGCCTGCATCCATCAACCAGGAATTTGAATAGGATGCTTCCTGTTTTTCCTATTAAAGATTAACTGTTGTCCAGGGGAAAGGGGATTGTTTGGTAAGACCTTGCAGCTGGGAATTCCTGTTTATTTTTCATTCTGACCCTGGTTCTGGGGATAACATATATCCGGTAGTTTCAAATAATGTCCAGTGCTCTGTTAGCCCTGACTCTAACTATAACCTGCCTACCTCTTTCATCTCACTGTGAGAAATTCAAAGTCAGGGACCAAGTCTTATTTAACTTCACTTTTCTGGTGCCCAACATGGTGCCCAGAACAGAGCAGAAGCTCATAAAGTGTGTTGAATGGATGAAAAGCATAGTGATTATAAGTTCCAGGGAGAAGTGGTCATAAACATCCATCCATTGTCCTTAGGCTAGAAAAGGATAAAGAGAGATGAAGATTCATTTGTGCCCATTGTGTGTACTTTCTGGCGAAGTGGTGATTACCTAGGTGTGTTGCAGGATGACCCAGTGGGTCCTGGAATTGGGTTTTATTCTTCTGTCTTTCCCAACAGTGGAGTTTTCCACATTTCTCCCAAGTGCTTAGTAGCTTCTGCAGCTTTACCTGGTTACAGGGGCTCCGTGGATCACGGATGCTGTTCCTGGTTTGTTGCGTGTACTTCAGAAGTCAATCGCCAAGGATGTTTCGTGAGCCCTCCGTGGTTGTTACTTGGGTAAACTGAGATGTTCTGGAAGAATTAATTCACAGGAAGGTAATGGTTTTGTCACTTGCCAGAGAATTATGAGCAAAAACATGTTTGAAAGCATGATTCTACCAAAGCCGTTTATAAATGTGCGGATATTTGCCATTTAAATCTTATAGATTCTTGATCTATGACTCGGACTACGTGGGATGAGGAAATGCGCCATGAGGAAATGTCTGGGAACCTCTTCACAATTAAAAGGAGATCCATGAGTTCCTTTCCTGAAGACCTTATGGATGACGTTTTGCATTTGCCATCTGGGGGAAAAGATAGAAACAACTTAGTATTTCCTTCATACTCATTTTTAAAGGCTGCAAATGCACTTTACAAACATCATTTCATAAATCCTTAAACCAAGCCCGGGAAACAGTAGATATGCTTAACATTTGCTAAAATCTTTCAATAGCTTCCTTTCGCCCCAGGGATCAATTCCTAACAGCGGAGTCGGCTTCCACTCTCCAGCTTTTCCTCAAGCACTGACCTCCAGTTACACTAAACTTCTAGCCTCACTTGCATTTTCTTGCTTTCAGTCCTTTGTGTCAACTGTTCCTTCTTCCAGGAATACTCCTCCCTCCTCTCCCGTCCCCCACCCTTAGTCCTTCCAGTTGAGAAATCTGAATGTTGCCTCCTGGAGATGATTCCTGCACTAGGTTAGGTTCCTTTATGTTTGTTTCCTCACAGAGGGAGCTCCCAAGAGAAATTCAGAGCCTACAGTGCCTCCATTTTCAGAGTAATCACAGCTTTTTCGAAGTTACTTTAGATGTTCATAGGAAATATGTGCGCTCAGGGTTAGCCTCCTGTGATACTCCATGGCCTCCTATTTGTGTACGGGAAATGACGTCCTGTCAAAAGTTGCTGCCAAAATTGCATTTTAGAAGAGCCAGGAAGAGCCTGTCAAACATCTTGCCGTGTAGTTTGGAGGGTTTCGTTTTGTCAGATTACCTTAGCCGTCCAAGGAAAAAGTCAATCACGCCTCAGTCCTTGACGTCTTCCTCTGGGTAGTTTAACGTATTATTAGTAGTTGGACCATAATTCAAACTCCATTATTAGGAATGTCCAAGGAGTATATGACTTTCCTAATTATATTAGGACATGCTTTTATTTAATATTACTTAAAATAAGTAGTTAGTATGCAGATGCTTAGAAGCCCTGGGGTTATATAAACTGCTTTGTGATAGTATTATTTTAATCTCAGTAGGTATTTATTATTCTTAACAATGTACAGAGCAGCAGAAGGGTCAAAAGAGCAGATTCTGAAGAAAACAATGCCACTTGTGATACATAATATCTCTGTGGCTCAGTTCCTTCATCTATGCAATGGAAATGACAATGGTACCTACCTCATGGGATTACTATGGGGGTTAAATGAAATAATGCATGTAAAGTGTTTAGGATTATATACAGCACAAGGTAAGCTCTCAATAAGTGCTACCTATTTTATTATATAAAATATGTAGGTGCTCCTTTATATTTCCTGATGATGGAATTAGCCATTTCCTTTCTCAAATTGATCATCTCCTGTAGGTGCTGCAGAAGTTATAGCAGTTATGGGACAGTGAGTTTTAGACTTAGATCTAGTTTTCCCTTCCTGTGGTGCTAGGAAGCTGACCTAAACTCTCTCGGGTCACATAAGGCCCATGAGCTCTCTGAGGATCAGAAGTACTGCTTCCTCCTTTTGAACCCCTGTGGTCCGTAGCTTGGCGTGGGACAGACTGTCTCAGCCACTTGCCTCCATGATGGCGTCTTTTATCTCTTCTCCCATCAGTATCTGGATGGCCAGCTCTCTCCCCCACGGGGCCATCACCCAATTGATCTAATATCATTAGGCCAGCTGTGTCTTGCCCATAGATTCTCAATAAATGTGTGTCATGAGGGGCATGCAGATGACAAACAACTCTTTCCCATGTGAACAGATGAGAAAACAACTGCCTTATTTCAATCTCAATTTACTTTTCTTCATTTTACTGTCTTGGTGAAAAGTCTGAGGAGGATTGACCATAATTTTCTTAACTAACTAACTAACCAACCAACTAACAAATACCTCAGGATCTTCAGAGGCCTGACTCCTGTTTCAAGGGACAGCTGAGAACATTATTTTATTGATGCGTTACTGGTTAACAAATGTATTAGCCTAGTATTCAAGATAGGGCTATCAAATGGAATTATAAAAGGAAAGAAGTTTTAAAACTTCTATTAGGATTTCTCAAATAGATTTTATTGGACATCTTTGGTTTTTATTGATTAGAGGCATAGTGGACATATTTTTAAAGAATCTCCTGCATGTAAAGGTGAAAGAAAAGGCCCTCTGATGCGCGTAGGTTTTATTATTTTCTATCCCTTCTTCAAGAGCACACATCCTGTAAAAAACAGACAAACAAACAAGATCAGCACTCTTTTTTTTTGCCACTTGCCCATCAAACATGGCTTCTGCTTCTGATTGGATAACTGATTCCAAGCTCTTCCCAGACCCAAGTCTGAATGAAGTCTCCACACTCCTTCCCATCATCTGTCTTTCACCAGTTATTGTTGTATCACAGAAGGATATTGCTCTGGAAGTAACACTTTCTAATTCTCCTCTGTCATTTATTATTTTGTGAAAAGAATCAAGGAGGAAGCAAAGTTGGTCAGCTATTCATTCTATAGCAGCCTGACTCCTGCAGTCCTGGGTCTCAATTTTCCATCTGTCTGTTGAAGAACCTGCACTTCGTTGGAGGAGGCTTAAGCACCCTGAAGAGCTGTACTATTTTTTATTTACCTGCAGGAAAAACTGGAGGAGGTATCCAGGATTTGTAACAGTCCATTGTTAAGGGCATTCTATTTCTTAAAAATTCCATTCTGCAAGGACTATTAAAATCCATCCCATAGAAATACTTGACTTGAATACCATTATCTATTTAGATGGTAAAGTTCTGTGGCTGTTATAATATGATAGCTGATTCCTTTGCTAAGCTCTGTGTTTGTTTATTAATCCCTGGAAACCATTATAATAAAGTTAATGGGAGGAAGGAGGTCCCTGAACTTAGTGTGCTTGGCAGTTCCTGAAAACAGCCCAGAGTTAGTAACTGGATGGCCCCCTGGTAAAATCCATGCAAACAGGAGGTGAGAAAGCCTGTGGAATGCTTACTCCTCCTCCTTCACTTAATTATTTATGTTCAAGTCACTTCCTTGGGGCCATGTCCTTTTAAGATGGATCACTGTAAGAATATTTTTATTAGAGCATGTTTGAGGGCAGATTGTTTTACAAATATATAAAGGTACAATTAATATGCCCCTAGCCTAAGGTATGTTATATTTGCTGTGTATAAGTGCTAACTAAAAGTTAGTGGATTCTGATAATTTGAGAAGAATCCATAATGTGTAAACAGAAGATTCAAGCCAACTTGCAACTTAATCACTTGTTTAGAAACTGCTTCACCCTTTACAGTATGTCTGATTTTGTTTCCTTATGAAAATAGTTAACATAAATAAAGTTTTCACAATTAGTCATTGGTAAAATGAGGATTAGAAGATTTTTCTGCCTTGTAGCATTGGTATAATAGTTGATGGAGGTAATCTGTATAAAGAATTTTGAAGAGTGCCTGGCATACAGATGGTTCTTTAAAAAGCTTAGGTAGCATTATTGTCATCATTAATAAATGAGCTTGAATCTATGATCAGTCTAGATATATATAGTAGTCAGTACAAATTTAGGTCTCAAAAAGTCACAACTGTCCACTGTACTCTAATGTTTTAAATCTGCAGGAATACTACCTTCCATTTTTTCTTTCTCTCCTAGCCCTTAATTTAAGGAAACCATTTGGTTTAAATATCTGACAGGAGCCTGGCAGCAAGATCTAAAGTCACGGTTTTCTATCATTATGGAGACAGGTTTCTCAGGGCCATTTTTATTTTCAAAAAAACCATGTGTTTTATAAGCATTTAAGAATATGCAATGAAACTTAGAGGATTGCTAGGAGAGAAGCAAGGATTGTAAAAAAGCATGTTGTTGGTAAAATGGCATGTGAAAATACAATATATATATATATATATATTAGAAAATGGAAAATTTCTCAAATGTCTGCATTGGGAGACTTCAGGAAGGTGGAGAAAGCCCATTTCCTGACCAAAGGTTTCTGAAGAAGGAGTCAGGCCATTTGTCTCGTAGCCTTGACCTGAGTCTCAGACTGGCCTTCCCTCCCTCCCTCCCTCCAACCAGGTGGAGCAGACAACAGGGGCCTTTGCTTTAATTCTATAGTTTTAGCTCAATCGTTAGCCCTTCCCATTACCCACATTTCTGACCTGGATGTAATCACCCCTCCTTTGTGCCCCCACAAATGTCTGTCAGCAGCCAGAACACTACTGTCCTTATCTGATTAAGGTTGTTGACCTAAAACAAATAGACTGCCAGCTATTTCTCCAGCAAAAATGGGTTTAATTGGCATCAACAAAAGATTGCAATTCGGGGTTTATAACCATGACGAGCCATGTGCAAGACCACATACAACAAAGGAACACTTAAAGAGGGGAAAAAGGATTTGGGAGGGCCACAGTAAACAAAGAATCCATTGGAGGAATTGAGAGTTCCAAGCAGAGTGGCTTTCATTGGCTGAGTCGTGACAGTCTCTCATTGGCTGAGCTCTTGCTAGGCAGGAAGAGGAAGTTTTTCTTTTTCTTGGTGAGCTCAGCTATCCTCTTAGGGAGTGACAGCTCCCCTGTCTGGCTTCCTGATTCTATTTTAATTGAGATTTCTGCTTATTAATTTTTACGAGGTCTAATCTCCTTACAATTTTCTTCATGGTAAAGACTCTTTGTTATCCATCTTTATATTCCTATGTTTAAAACAGTGCCTTGCATTTAGTTAGTGCTCAAGATATGTATCAAATGAATGAATAAAATAAAGTTTAAATGAAATAGTTGTAGTGTAAGTGCCCGACAGTATGCTTTTTATTGCCAAGGCAGCCATTTTGAAGACATTCATCTCGAATAAACATATTGCCAGCTGCATGACACAGATATTATCAAAACATCTAGGCAAGAAACCAGGCTGCCCCCACCCATGCAGGTCCCTATTCAGGAAGCCCTGAGTAACATAGAAAACTGATCACTGGAGTGACCCCACTTCTCCCTACCCACGCCCTCATTCCAGCTCTGAGCTTTAAATTCACCAATAAAGAGTGAATTCTCAAAATGCTAGATACCCAACCTTTGGACCCTAATAAAGGCAGAGCTCCTGGTCTGCATTCCCTTCCACTGTGACCTCACTGTGTGGCTCTTGGGCATGCCATGTACCCTCCAGGACCTGTGAATAATAAATCTTGTCCTTCAAAGTTCCCTGATGGTTGTTGCTGAGGTATGTGCTGCATCACGATAAAAAAAAACAAGGGCTGGTCCAGCCACAACACTGCTTCAAGTTGGGGAAATGTCTGGGGGGCTGCCATAAGTAGCAGGCCCCAGGCGAGTGTCTCAGGCATTCCTAACCGATAGCATCACATTAATAGGCTGAGACCCACACAACAATCAAATAAAATGTTATCTTGTAACCTGACATAATTTAGCTACTCAGTAAAGGGTAGCTGTGATCATGATGATAAATACTATGTTATTGCCATGAATGACATTTCTCAAAAAATGTAGTTTAGCCTTATAGACCATATTTTTTTTAAAGTTATCACACTAAGAAGGCTTAAATATTCAGTTGAATTTCTCTGTTATCTCTAGAATATGTTCCTGAACATATTTCTTTTACAAAATAAATTTTGTTTTTCTTGTTATGAAAAGGTTAGGTGTTAATTATAATTACAAAGTATAGAAAAAATTATGCCTAGGTTTGTCATCCAGAGATAACCATATTCATATATAAAAAATGTTTCAGCCTCTTTTTCTATGCAAGTCTTTTTTTTTTTTTTAAGTCTTTTCTTTTTAATATAGTTGTGATTCAATCCTTGGTTCATTTAACAAATATTTATAAAATGCTTACTACCTGCCAGGATACGTATACTGTGATTATATAAATAACTTTGCGTCCAACCTTTCAGTTAATAGAAGAAACAAACATTTGCCCATATTATTAAACACCCTTTGTAAATGTAATTATGCTTTGTTTAACTATCCCTTCTTGTTGGACGCCTGGGTCCTCTGCAATATTATAATGCTGCAGTAATGTTTTGGATGTTTAGGATGCTTTGTTTAGGAAAGAATCCCAGGTCTGGATTTACTGGGAGGAAAGCTGTGAACACTCTGAGATTTTCGATACAGTTACCCACTTACTTTCCAAAATGAGGTACAAATGAACTGAATGGAGAGTCCACTGATATACAAAAATATAGAAAAATATATAGAAACATACAGAAAACACATTTTCTATATAGGGAATATAAAAAAATATAGTTAAAAAAGTATACCTCAATTTTAAGGTTTAAGTGACAAAACAGCGAGGAGGTGGCAGTCAACCAACTTCGCTTTTCAAATACTTGACATTCATCTGAAGTTGCCAGCTTGTCAGGAGGTTGTGCCCATACTCGGAAAGAGCCGGAGGAGTCTGGTTGAGGTGTCTCGTTCCTAATCCAGTGTCTCGTAAAAGCACAGAACCTCGGTAATTTAAACGAGATGTCTCTCTGGTATGCCTAGAAGTGCCTAAAACTATGACAAAGCCGGGACAAATATAGCAAGAGTTTCGTATAACAAGTAAAATCAAGATTTCTTTAAAGGCTTAGAATTTCTTTCTTGTTAAATATACTTATTTATTTTTAGATAAGAGGAGCTCTGGGCCAAAGCAAGCAGTGTAATATCTTCTTTGTGTTGTCTTGAAGGAAATTAGCCAGGAATTTGACTCATTTTTAGCATGACATTCCAGGAAGTCTTTAAGCTGACTATAGGGAACTGATACTTTCTGAAAGTAATTTTTGCCAAGAGACACAGACTTCTGAGGCAGAAGATGTAGACACCGCACGCATATTTCAATTCAATTACATTTTCTTTCCTTTCTCTCCCCTACCCTGTGTCTTCTGTCTGATGTATGATATACACCTTTAGGAAATGTAGGTGACTTCAAAGATATTTCAAGATTTTCCTTACTACTAGTAAGTGAGTATACAGCTTAGAAATTTGGTTGTGAGTAAACAGTTAGAGTATTTACCTGTCTAGCTCTTGAAGCCCTTTCCCAAGGCATTCATGTAAAGGCTGAATGTTTAGCTAACTCCTATAAATGCAAAGATTTGTCATCGCTTCACTGGTTACAAGTATAATACGCGTGAGCTCCTGATTTCAATCCCCACATGACACTGTTAATTGTATTCTGTTTCATAATCAGACTACCCCATCCTCCACTGATTCTGTTTCATAATCAGACTACCCCATCCTCCACTGAATTGGTGCGTGGTGTTTAAGGAGAGCGGGAGGAGATAGACTAGTGTGTGTCATTCATTTTACAAGGAAGCCCAGATAAAAGAGTAACGGCAGATCACTCACTACAGATTCATCACCAGCATGGGAGGAAACTGCATTAATGGTGGAGTAGCAGCATATTTATGTGTATGAAGGATAGTTCATCTCAAACTCTAATATATAAAAGCACTATTTACAAATAAAGACATATTATCATTAACCACTATCAGCGTAGGTCCCTTATTTTCTTATCTAGCTTATTCATTCATTCATTCAATAAATATTTATGAAGGGCTCACATGTGCCAAAGTTCATAAGTGAAAGGTTAATTCTTTTTATTTAGAGAGGGTGTGTCATATGACATAACCTTTAGCAAATCATAAAACCAACCAAAACCCTAGTAAACCATCTGAACTACGAGTGACTATGTGACTTGGGTATGTCAATATATGGGGAGCAACTACATTGGTATAGAAGCAATCTACACAAGGTAGTTGACTTCCTGGTAATAGATACGGCCAACTAAAATCAGCCAGGGTGAAAAGGAAAGAGGGCTGGGTATGGGAATGTAGAGAAACTAACATTCCGGAGACTCTGGAGGGAAAACCATTAAAGACGATTTAGATCGATGATGGAAAGGGGACCACTTTTTCTCTTTAAATCAAACCAAGATTTTGCCATCTTAGTGATGGAGGAAGGCGGGAATTCCTTAGTGGTGCAGTGGTTAAAGAATCCTCCTGCCAATGCAGGGGACTCGGTTTCGATCCCTGGTCTGGGAAGATTCCACATGCTGCAGAGCAATTAAGCCTGTGCACCACAACTGCTGAGCCTGCACTCTAGAGCCCACGAGCCACAACTACTGAGCCTGCGTGCTGCAACTACTGAAGCCCACTTGTTCTAGGGCCCGTGCTCCACAACAAGAGAAGCCACCGCAGCAAGATGCCCATGCACCGCAACAAAGAGTAGCCCCTGCTCGCCGCAACTAGAGAAAGCCCACGTGCAGCAACAAAGACCAAATGCAGCCAAAAATAAATAAAAAGAAAATGAAAAAAAAGAAAAGCTGGCTAATTAAAAAAAAAAAAAAAAATGGAGGGAGGAGCTTCTGGGAAAGAGCAGCTTAACCAAATCAGGGATTCACCTTTCCCTGGGGACTCTGTCTCTGGAAACCAGTGCCTCTTCTGCTGTCTTAGGGAGACTTTTCTCCTCCTATAGGACTTTGGTTCAGATGTGGACATCTTATGCATTAGGTCCCATAGCATGATTGAGACAAGGCTACTATATTTCCACATGACATTTCTATTCAAGGGCAGCTTCTCTCAACCTCTCCCTCCATCTACAGTAATGAACACGGTTCCTCTCCTGTAACTCAATCCACTGCATGTGAAGGAGGCACCTAGCCCTCCTCGTGTCACTTGGTGGGATTTGAGACTTGGAGAATCAGTGCAAGAAAATGCTAATGCTCTAGCTACTGCTGTTGCTGTAATAAAGTTCTTTGTCTCTGACCCAGGAGTCTCATATCTCATGTCAACATCCCTGATCATAGGTTAACTTGTTAGTTTGCAAGTAGAGTAAAATCTCAGACCTCTTGCAGTTCTTGACAGTTTTGTTGACACAGATGGGATGCCAACTGAGACACGGCTTTCTGGAACAGGAAGGATGAGGGCCTCCAGGGCTAACAAATGGGATTTGAGGAAAGTCCATGGGAATCAGTAGGTAACATATTTGACTGCATTTTTTTTTTTAACTAATGCCTATTTCCAACCAGCTTTTAGTTTATTTAGTCGTTTCTTTTTCTTAAAAAACCTTTTAAATTATTTATTTATTTGGCTGCACTGGGTCTTAGTTGCAGTATGCGGGCTCTTAGTTGCAGCCTGTGGGATCTAGTTCCCTGACCAGGGATCGAACCCAGGCCCCTTGCATTGGGAGCGTGGAGTCTTAACAGCTGGACCACCAGGGCAGTCCCCTAGCTTTTTCTGTTCTAGATTCTTGAGTGGAATTCAGAGTTAGTCACTGTCAATATTTTTAAATAATGAAAGCACTGACTATAGCAGTTTTTCCTCCAAATTGAAAGAGCAGCATCTGCTCACTGGTAATGGCCATGGAAGTCCCTGCAACTGGCCCAACAGGGAGGATGGAAGGAAAATGGCTGGACCAGCTAGAGGCTGCCTGAATGTAGGGGTCTCCCTACATTCTGCTGGCTCATGGGGAAGCATCATAAACCTCCAGAAAAGTTCAAGGGATTCAAGACAAAAGGGACCATTACTTGGTTTACTGGATTTAGCTGGGGACTCTGGAAGCGTTTGTGTGCAATGGATGGGCAATGCCAGAGGTGTGGTGAGTAGGTAGGTGGGCCTGAAAGTACGATGTGGGTGGGGCAGGTGAGGGTTGCATCTTCCAGAATGAGATTGAGCATGGAAGTTGCAGTAGGGTCTAGTTGAGGAGAATGCAGAGCAGACACAACATGAGACCAGAAACTGTGGTGGGACCACAGATCATCAGCACCTGGCACATCAGGATGATGCCCCTGACCAGGTACTTTCACCCGTCCTGCAGCAGAGCCAAGGTGCCAGAACAGCAGACAGACCTCTGGGAAACTCAGGTCCCTCCTGGGGAAGAGGGAAGAAGAGCGAGGAGGACAATCTTTAATATTCAACTGCCTGAGTTTAAATCTTGAATTGACTCTAATTTAAACAAAAAATGACACACGTACTGTGTTGAAATGGGGCTGAAGAGCTAATTTAGGTTCCATTACAGAAAAGGAGATAAAGTTACATGTTTAAACACCTGAGGTTTAAGTTTTGACCTGCTGTATGAACACGTTCTGAATCCCCATTGCCTGTTTGAGGACAATCTTTTGTTCCCTTTCTTTCTGGAAATCTCTATCTACTCGCTGCTCTGTGTTAGTCATGCTTCTGTGACTCATTGCTCTGCTCAACAAAAAAAATCCTTTCCTTGACCTGTCATGCCCTTAAGCTACATCTGCATTTCTTATCTTTCTTACCTAAGTTTCCTGTAAACATTTTCACTGTCTTTACTTATTCAATTCCCGTTCATTTCTTAAAGCCACTCTTATTTGGCTTCGATCGCCACTATTCTACTGCCATGGAGCTTATAAAGTTCACAAAAATTAATTGCTTCCTTTCAGGTAGCCCCCACTCCCCGTTCTCCCATCTCTCTGTGATATTTATCAATGTTGACCAAGCTCTCACTTTCCTTTTTCCCTTATAAAATTCTTTTTAATTCTACTTTATCTTAAGTTAAAATTTTCCTGGTTCTAACTTTCTTCAGGTCTGGTTAATTTATTCCAGACACTGAAGCTCCCTTTACGGGTTTACTTATTCAAGTCACACATTAGACTGAATCGTGTCTGTTTATTTTCAAAAGGTAAAGAAACAAATTACTGTGGCGAAATCTAGTTGGTGACCCAGGTACACGGCCACCAAACTAACGAGCTGGCGTCTGGAACTCTTTCTGTGCAGAGTGGGAAAGCACTAACTCACCCCAGCGATTTGTGCTATCTGGCAGACACAATCTGATTTATGTCGCACACATTTGCATAAATTAGTCTCACTTTCCTTATTCCTGTTTAACTCTCTCAAAAGGAAGACCTCCCAGCCTTTGGGAAGATGGGAGCCAGAAGGCTGAGCTGTGGTGACCATCTGACATTGCGGAATGTTGGCCTGTAATTAGCCATCATAATGACTGCAGGGGGATGAACTGAGCTATTGACACAGAGAAGGCTAGACCCTTGTTTGCTCCTCAGAGAGAACATATTTTGGGGTTTTCACTCATTTTTGCAGGGATAGCACATATTTGGGGATGCTGAAAGCTTAATCAACTGTAGACCTCTGCTCTCTGATTTGGAAAGGGCATTATATTTAGTATTGTTTGTTTGCTTTTTGTTTTTTTGTTTTGTTTTGTTTTGTTTTTGCGGTACGCGGGCCTCTCACTGTTGTGGCCTCTCCCGTTGCGGAGCACGGGCTCCGGAAGCACAGGCTCAACGGCCATGGCCCACGGGCCCAGCCACTCCGCGGCATGTGGGATCTTCCCGGACCGGGGCACAAACCCGTGCCCCCTGCATCCCTGGGCGCACTCTCAACCACTGCGCCACCAGGGAAACCCTGCTTTTGTTTTTAACTACAGTTTATATTCAAATAGAAACAAAGGTATATGCTCTCTGAAATGACTTCAGATGATGTTTTCTTGAAATATTGCTGTTGAAATATGAGGATGCCACATAGAAATGTGGCTTATCAAATGCAAGCACACGGGGTTAGGGGACCAAACCCCTGCAAAGTGTATTTCCTTGGTGGACTCAAATACTTCTTTCTGTCCATCTCGGAGTATTTTTAAATGAGACATTCTTCCCACGCCCTTTTGTGGTTCCTGCAAATCCCCAAATCAACTCAAGTTGTAGTGTTTTCCTTTTGATAAGTGAAAGACAAAGAACCTGTTGAAGAACTCTACTGAGAGAAAGATCTCATTTGTAGAGGATTCGATAGGAGCTCAGACCTGTTCTCTCTTAGTTACTACTTCCTCTGTCTCTTTTGGTTTGGTTTTGTTATAAGAAGTAGCTGGTGGGACTCCCCTGGCAGCCCAATAATTAAGATTTTGCCTTCTAATGCAGACGGTGTGGGTTCAATTCCTGGTCAGGGAGCTAGGATCCCACATGCCCTGGGGCCAAAAAACCAAAACATAAAACAGAAGCAATATTGTAATAAATTCAATAAAGACTTTAAAAATGGTCCACATCAAAAAAAATAAAAGCCAAAAAAAAGAAAACCCCAAAAAACAAAAAAAAGAAATAGCTGGTGATTAGTATCCGTTAGTTATCACCATGGAACAAACCACACAAAATCTCATTGACCTTGAACAAGAAGTATTCATCATTGCTCTTGACTTTATGGGACAACTGAGCAGTTCTGTGGATCTGCACTGGGCTGCCCCATAATCTGTATTCGGTGGGTAGGGTGGCAGGGGCTGGATTAGCTAGAATGGCTTCATGGGATTAGCCCGTGTGGCTGTTGGCTGCCTGTGAGCTGGGGCAATGAGGTGATGGAACCGCTTGATCCCCATGATCAGGCAGGCTAGGCTAGGCTTGTTCTCACTGTGGCTGGACGGGATTTCAAGAATGAGAGCAGGGACTTTCCTGGTGGCACAGTGGTTAAGAATCCACCTGCCAATGCAGGGGAGATGGGTTCGAGCCCTGGTCCGGGAAGATCCCACATGCCATGGAGCCACTAAGCCCGTGTGCCACAACTACTGAGCCTGTGCTCTAGAGCCCACGAGCCACAACTACTGAGCCCGCGTGCCACAACTACTGAAGCCCGTGTGCTCTAGGGCCCATGCTCCGCAACAAGAGAAGCCACCGCAATGAGAAGCATGCGCACCACAACGAAGAGGAGCCCCTGCTCACCGCAACTCGAGAGAGCCCGCGTGCAGCAATGAAGACCCAACTCAGCCAATAATAAATAAATAAATAAATAAATAAAATTTATTTTTAAAAAAAGAACGAGAGCAGAGGGACTTCCCTGGTGGTCCAGGGGTAAGACTCTGCGCTCCCAATGCAGTGGGCCCGGGTTCAATCCCTGGATGGGAAACTAGATACCACATGTTGCAACTAAAAGACCCTGCATGCTGCAACTAAGACCCAGCACAGCCAAAATATAAATAAATAAATAAATAAATATGAAAAAAAAAAGAATGAGAGCAGAAATGAGGCTCAGAACTGGCCTAACACCATCTTTACCTTATTCTATTGATCAAATCCAATCAGCAGGCCAGCCCAGACTCAGGGATGGAACAAGAGCCTCCACTTTTCGATGGGAGAAGCCACCGAATGACATTGCCAAAGGAGCTGAGGTGGATATACAGAAGGGAGAAGAAATTAAGGAAAATTTTGCAATCCATGTACTACAGGGATATATCTTATAGATTATTATTTTTAAACACTTTGCTAACAAACTTACCCAAGCACTTACACCAAAGAATATGTTGAGATAAGGAGATAAAGAATCTGGTAATGTGACCAAGACAAAATCTTCCCAGTGTTCCAGAATATTGCATGACTCTGACTTCAGATTAAACCAAAGGGTCTTCCTGGAAGGAAGTGAACATCACAGTGAGCTTTTTGAAAGTAAGTATTGATGAAAGTTCCTTTACTTTAAATAGCTTCTCCTTTATGCAGATTAAACTTCAGTGGTTTTTCACATCAACATGGCCTGTGACCTGGGATGTAATCTAGAGGTTATCTAGTCTAATGTTTTTCAAACCTGCTCAGTTCTGTGGACCGTGGGGTTTGCATGGAGGTGTCCCAGAGGCCCCCTCCTGTTGGGAGGAGGCACAGGACAAACAGAAAGGATAGAGTTGGCATGTGAAGCCCTTGAGTGGGTCTAGGTCTGAGCTCTAGGCCTTCCACATGAATCTTCCTATTTTGTATATTGGGCTTTGATATACAATTTCATTAAAGGTAGGAGTTTCCACAGCTTTTTAAAAGGTTGGAACTCAACAAAAAACCTGACAACCCAATTAAAATACGGGCAAAGGACTTGAATAGACGTTTCTCCAAAGAAAATATACAAATAGCCAATATGCACGTGAACAGACGTTCAACATCATTAATCATTAGGGAAATGCAAACCAAAACCAGAATGAGATACCATTTCACACCCATTAGGATGGCTGTTAAAAAAAAAAGAAAAAAAGAAAGAAAAAACCCAGAAAATAACCACTATGGGCAAGGACGGGCAGAAACTGGTACCCAGTGTACTGTTGGTGAGAATGTAAAATGGTGCAGCCACTATGGAAAACAGTATGGAGGTTCCTCAAAAGATTAAAAATAAAATTACTATAAGATCCAGCATTTCCACTCCTGGAATATAACCAAAACAGTTGAAAGGAAGAACTTGAAGAAATATTTGTATACTCAGGCTCATAACAGCATCATTCACAATAGCTAAGAGGTGGAAGCAACCCAAAGCCTCCATCGACAGATGACTAGAGAAACAAAATATGGTCTATTCATACAATGGAATATTATACAGCCTTAAAAAGGAATGAAATTCTGACACATGCTACAACATGGATGAACCTGAAGACATTATGCTGAGTGAAATAAGCCAGTCACAAAGAAACAAATACTGCACGGTCCTACTTATATGAGGTACTTAGAGTAGTCAGATTTATAGAGATGGAAAGTAGAATGGTGGTTGCCAGGGGTTGCAAGGGGTGGGGGAGGAATGGGAGGTTAATGTTTAATGCGTACAAAGTTTTAGTTTGGGGAGATGAGACAGTTCTGGAGATGGATAGCAGTGATGGTTGCACAACAATGTGAATATACTTAGTACCACTGAACTACACACTTGAAATGGTTAAAATGGTAAATTTTATGTTACATATACTTTACCATAATTTGTTTTAAAAAGGTTGGAAAGCCTCTGATCAAATCTAACCCCTCATTTTATATTTGCAAAATACTTTGCTTTTTTCACCCACCAAAACAACTTGAAGATCTTTACACATCAGTCCTGCAGGTCTGCCCAGAACTGTTTGAACCACTGCTCGCTATTCTGCAACATAGATGCACCACAAGTTATTTAACCGGTTCCCCGATGACAGGCAGTGAGGTTCAGTCTTTTGCCATCCTATCTATCTTTTTACTCCTGCCACCCCTTCTGAACTGTGAGCACCTTCCAGGGGCGCAGATTGCATCTCATTTGTTGTTGTCTCTCTAGAACCCTACACAGTGCTCCAACCTTGATAGTTTTATTGATTAAAGAAATGAATGAATGTAGGCAATATACAGTCCAGCTAATATAGATTCTGGTCTGGATTCACTATGAATGGACTCTCTGACCTTGGGCAAGTCCCATCACCTTTCCAGGCTTCAGTTTCCCTACTGGTATGAGTACGTGAAAGGAGAGGTGCTTCCAGCTCTGAAACGCCATGATCCCAGTATTAGATTGACTCAGGATCTGACCCGATTTTCAGCCTCAGGAACAGAGGAGGCAGGGAAGAGTCCTTCTCCTGCTGTTGGGTAGAGCCTCCCCTTTCCTGGGCCACCACTGACAGTTCAGCCTGTTCAAAGCCTGACCATTTTCACCTGGGAGCAGACACATCTGGCATCAATGCTTTTGGCTCTACAGTGAGATGAAAATCCTTCTGTAAGGGGCATTTGACTGGGTTAGAGACTGACAGAGCAGTTTCACACGGTTAACTGCTATTTGCATAAAATGTCCCCACAATGCAGGGCACTGTGCCTTTTCTGCAAAGAAAAAAACCGGCACTAACAAAAGGCCTCACAATGTTGGGAAAATGGATGTTAACATTTCTGCCTGACTGATAATCTCTGATGTTACCCTTGGGAAGCCCCAGCTTTCAGAATGATTTATTTGTCAGGGTTTAGAGGTTTTTACTCCTATAATGGGCAGCAGAGGGAAGCTCAGTGCTTGAAGCAAACTGAGGAAGGGTTTATATGTTTTCTGGGGATTTTATTTGTTTTTGATTTCCAAAGTGAAATTTCCATTTCGAACAAAGAAGGAACAAAAAGGGACAAAGAACCAGTCGGCTGGTTTTGTTTGGTTTGTTTTTCTTTACATGACATTTTCCTTTTTTCAGTGCCAAACTCTGAAACTGAATGTTTGGCCCTCGGGGGTGAAGCAGAGGGTGAGTTTTTTCTGACTTTTCCCGGGATATCTTGGGTTTTATATTTCTTTGGTGTACAGAAGCCTTGTAGAGACATTATAAGAGAATTCACGGGAAGAGATCATGCCAAGGGGCCAGAGCAAAACCTGCTTTGTAGCACACGGCAGGCGTCGTGAGTGGGAGGGATGCCAAAAGGCCAGAACCCCAGGGCTCCTTTCCAAGGGAGAACACAGGACACTGTCTATGTCCGTCCTCTGCTTTCCCTTCACTCTTGCATTTGACAATCATCTAACCTTGGTTAAGGTCCTGTGTGCTTCTCTATAATGTCCATGTGTAAAATAGCTTTCTTTCCACTTGCTTCCCCAAAATGCCCCATTATTTTGAGAAAAATACCAAAGTTAACACGTGGAATTTGAATCCAGCATTCAAATCAATACCTTTAGAAATAATGTCAACTTGAGGTCTATCCTGGGTTCTTGGCATTGTAAATGAAAAATGTTGCTGCCATATCTGTACGAAAAGGATGTTGCAGCCATCAAGCAAGCACAATACAGCCGCCCGGACAGCGGGATGGAAACAGGATGCCCACCATCAAGCCATCAGCCACTGCAGCGCTCCCGCACCCAAAGGTGCACCCTGAGGAGACTCAGGATGAGAAAATACAGGATACTGGCTCCAGGTAGCTGAGGTGCATATCAAAGGAATGATTTCAGTGAGCCCAGACTCTTGCATCTTCCCATATAGAAAAGGGCTAAATTCCTTGACTTGAGATGTCTGGTTTTCTTTAATGAACAGTAACCTTTTGATGTTCTGACTACCTGGTTTTTGTCACTAAAACTCCTAGATATCCTGCTCCTCCCTACCTCTTCGGAGCATTCCCTCAGAGCCATCTGTGATGCTGTGTCCTGGGCTTGAGTCCTCAGTTTTGTCTGCCAAATAAAACATAATTCTCAACTTTTAGGTTGTGCATTTTTTTTTTCAGTGAATAGTATGGAGTCCTAGGTGTGTAGATGAAGGTCCACTTAACTATTCAACAGATACGTATTTACGGCCAGCACTGAAATAGGTGCTCTGGGGTAGAACACATGGTTTCTTCGCTCACTGGATTAACAACGTGAGAGAAATAAGAAACATTAACAGATATCACAGATATAAGAGATATCACAAGGCTGCTTTTGATTAAGTACCAAGGGAGTGGAAGAAGTAGTAATGGATGCTAAGTGTGATGTCTAAGAAAATCTGAACTGAGGGGAATCAAAACTTCATGGTTATGTCTGTAGAGCATCCTTACCTCTATAATCTCAAAAAGGTGATGTCACCTGGTAGACAGCTCAGAGTTTGGATATTAGTAACTCCACCAATAACACTCCCCGACCTTGAACTTGTCTCGCACATGAAAGGTTTTCACTCCAGTAGGAAAGGAAAATGACTAAGATGACCTCCATCAGAGGGATGTAACGTGTAATTCATTAATTAAAGGAAAATTCTTCAGGGAGCCTTACACATCCCTCGTGATAGCAATTGCTGCAGCCTCCCTTCTGATTTACCATGGAACAGTATTTGGGGACAAGGCTTTGGCATAGAAAATAAGATTAGAATCGCTCTTGCAAGACATGTAATTACAGGGGGCTTTAAATTGACAGTGGCTGACAAGATTTCTACCTGCACGTTAGAAAATCAATGGCAAACACACTTTTCAACATCAGGCAGTTGTGATGGCTGCCCCTTAATTGACAGCCAGGGAGAAACGTGCAACTACCTGTGGTTTACCTAATATTGGCCTCTATATTTCTTTACAGGCTAATAACATGGTTTCCAATCTCCCTCTGCCTTTCCTCAGTCAACTCTCTGTAGAGGAGATTAAATTTAATTTTCTTCATTATCACTCCATCCTGACGGGGAATTCAAATGCATCACTTTGAGATCTAAAAAAAAGTCTCAACTCAAGAGTAGATAAATGAAAGAAGACATAAAATATGGTTCATAAAACTGTTCCCCTGTAATAGTTAAGTCCCTCTGCTAATTAGAGAGAATGTGCTTTTATAGTTTCTTCCGACATACTTTAAAAAGAATTAGAAAGACTTGTACTCAGAAAACTATAGAACACTGATGAAAGAAATCAAAGATGACATAAACTGATGGAGAAATATACCAAGTTCTTGGATAGGAAGAATCAATATTGTGAAAATGACCATAGTGTCCAAAGCAATCTACAGATTCAGTGCAATCCCTATCAAACTACCAATGGCATTCTTCACAGAATTAGAACAAAAAATCTTACAATTCACATGGAAACACAAAAGACCCCGAATATCCACAGCAATCTTGAGAAAGAAAAATGGAGCTGGAGGAATCAGGCTTCACGACTTCAAACTGTACCAAAAAGCTACAGTAATCAAGACAGTATGGTACTGGCACAAAAACAGAAATAGAGATCAATGGTACAGGATAGAATACTCAGAGATAAACCCACACACATATGGGCACCTAATTTACGACAAAGGAGGCAAGAACATACAATGGAGAAAAGACAGCCTCTTCAATAAGTGATGCTGGGAAAACTGGACAGCTACATGTAAAAGAATGAAATTAGAACATTAACACCATACCCCAAAATAAACTCCAAATGGATTAAAGACTTAAATGTAAGACCAGATACTATAAAACTTTTAGAGGGAAACATAGGAAAAACACTCTTTGACATAAACCACAGCAAGATCTTTTTTGATCCACCTCCTAGAGTAACAGAAATAAAAACAAAAATAAACAAATGGGACTTAATTAAACTTAAAAGCTTTTGCACAGCAAATGAAACCGTAAACAAGACAAAAAGACAACCCTCAGAATGGGAGAAAATATTTGCAAATGAAACAACAGACAAAGGATTAATCTACAAAATATACAAATAGCTCATGGAGCTCAATATCAAAGAAACAAACAATCCAGTTAAAAAATGGGCAGAAGACCTAAACAGACATTTCACCAAGGAAGACATACAGATGGCCAAGAGACACATGAAACGATGCTCAACATCACTAATTATTAGAGAAATGCAAATCAAAACTACCATGAGGTATCACCTCACACTGGTCAAAATGGCCATCCTCAAAAAATCTACAACAATAAATGGTGGAGAGGGTGTGGAGAAACAGAACCCTCTTGCACTGTTGGTGGGAATGTAAATTGATAGAGCCACTCTGGAGAACAGTATGGAGGTTCCTTAAAAAACTAAAAATAGAACTACCATATGACCCAGCCATCCCATTACTGAGCATATACCCTGAGAAAACCATAATTCAAAAAGAGATATGTACCACAATGTTCACTGTAGCACTATTTACAATAGCCAGGACATGGAACCGATATAAATGTCCATCAACAGATGAATGGATAAAGAAGATGTGGCAGATATTTACAATGGAATATTACTCAGCCATAAAAAGAAACAAAATTGAGTTATTTGTAGTGAGGTGGATGGACCTAGAGTCTGTCATACAGAGTGAAGTAAGTCAGAAAGAGAAAAACAAATACCGTATGCTAAGGCATATATATGGAATCTAAAAAAAAAAAAAAAGTGGTACTGATGAACCTAGATGCAGGGCAGGAATAAAGAGGCAGACATAGAGAATGGACTTGATGACATGAGGTGGGAGGGTGAAGCTGGGGCGAAGTGAGAGTAGCATCGACATATATACACTACTGACTGTAAAATAGCTAGCTAGTGGGAAGCAGCAGCATAGCACAGGGAGATCAGCTTGGTGCTTTGCGATGACCTAGAGGGGTGGGATAGGGAGGGTGGGAGGGAGGCTCAAGATGGAGGGGATATGGGGGCATGTGTGTGCATATGGCTGATTCGCTTTGTTGTGCCACAGAAACTAAACGGTATAGTGAAACAATTATACTCCAATAAAGATGTAAAGAAAAATTAATAGCAGGGTTCAGTCATGTGTGTGTGTCTATGTGTGTGTGTTTACTGAGGTGGGAGGGGGGAATTCCTAAATAAAAACAAGAATTTACAATTGGCCTTACAATTTTTTACAAGTGTTTTCTAGTCGCCCAGTTGGTTTGTAGAATAAAACTCATGACGCTAGTTTGTTTTTTGGTTGGACACTATGAAATCACCATTTTGTGGGGCAAAAACTACTGAATATTGGCAATTTCATAAGTGTCAACCTAATAAGTCAGCTAAAAGCCTGGTGACTGCGTGTGCAGTGTGATTTCAGGAGTTCTACAAAGGACCTATAACCTTAAAATTAGATCAAGCTTCCTGTTTCATGAGTAAATAAGTTAATAACCATATAATAATAAGTAGTAAACAATACACATCATAATTTGAAATAAAGTACAAATGAACAACATCAGAGTCTTTCCTTTGAGCTAAAAGAGACCAGCAAGCAGCAGAACCCACGTGCCTAAAAGGGGGCATGGAAGGGAGGGGGCTGTCCTCTAAGGAGTCTCTGTAACAACGTTACCAACCTTCTGGGGCTACCCTTTCTGGAAGGTCATTTTTCCAGCTTGAGTCAGTGTATTGGCTGAGGAGGGGTGTTCTCAGGTCCATGCAGATCCACTGGATCCTCACTAATCTCTGCTGTGGGGAGGCTGGATTATTCCTCATCCAAACTCATGGCCACTAAGGTATGACTGGTCCTGCTGTATGGCCTTTTGGGTTGAGATTGAGAGACTGAACATACAAAGGGACAATGACCAGGCTGTAGGTAAAACTAGGCTCTGACCCACCAACTGCAGCAACTGCCCAGGAAATCACCTCCTTACCTACCATAACGAGCCCAGGAAGCCAGCCTGCTATAAGTGAGATGTACAGAAGGTCAGACGGCTCTCTCTAGTGACAATCCAGGAACACAAACAATAACTTCCATAATAATCAGCCCCAAATGGACAGAACTTGGGTGATAACTGACAGCTTCCCTGTCTCTGCTTCCAACGTAGGACCAACCAGAGAAAGCCAAACATCCACCGTTAGCCAATCACACGGATGCCCTACTAGTTAGCCTGCCGACAGCTTCCTCACGCCAGCAGCCTCCAACCAGGGCACACCTGAAGCTTTCCCTGTTTTCCATTAAAAAACTTCCCCATTCCTCTGCCTTAATGTGCCAAAACACAGAGTGGGTGTACCACTCAAGGTTCATGGTTGCAAATGAGAGAAACCAACTCTGGTCCACTTAAGCAGAAGGGGAATTGACTACATGCATTCATTCATGTGGGAGTGACCTTACCCAGAAAACAGGTGAATGTTGTTTTTGGCAGAGCAAACAAAAACTTAGATAATACAGTGGTCTGTAGTCCTCCAAAGGCCCATTGTATTTAAACAGATATACTGAATATTATCTATGGTAGTAACATTTCATGGTCAAAGGTGTGGGAGGGGGGTGGGGGCAGGGAGATGATCAGGAAACAAGTCTAAAAAGGCACCGTAGAGGTGCAGTGGGGGGTTGGGAGGTGAAAAGTTTATAAGAGGGAAGCAGGCAACTCTTAGAAGCTATGTGTCTACACACAGGCCAGATCCCCAGGTCATAGGAGAGGACAGCTGGCAGCCAGAAGGTCAGCAAAGCCAAACTACAGAAAGAGACTGGTTAAGATGGGCCATTATTGCCGCTGGTCATGGGATGCCCGCACACTGGGGCAGGAAACAAATTCCTGTTGCTTTGTTTCATTTGCTCCAACCTCAGAATCCTAGGTTTTCTGGTCCTCCCAAGACTCATCCATCAGTAGATCTCCCACAGATATGCAGATGGCAGGCTGGCAGGTGCCCACATGTAGGGCACTGTCGTCGCTGTGATTTCAGGCTATGCTTGAGCCCCAGGACAGCACTAGCTTTTGAAGCTGCTTGTTTAATGTTGCATGCTATTTGATTTGGGTTCCCATCGGGCCTAGCTCACTGTTGCTCTGGGTAGTGTTTGCCCATCAGGCAAGTGTATTTTTTAATCTTCTGATCTTTGACTTATCCTTCTGGGGCAAGGGGAGAGGCCACTCATTCCTTTTATTCTTTCTCTTTCCCTCCAGGGTCATGGGTCCTGGAATCTGAAGCCCTTTCTAACTTCTGACCAGTCTGTAGAATTTTCTTAACTAATTCATTTTTACTCAACTTTCTTATTATTCACAGGGCTTCCCTTCATCAGCTGTGCCCAGGTTCCCTAGCGGGGAAGACTATGTTTTTTCTGCATAATTAGTGCAATCATTTATTTTGTGCAATGCTTTACTGTTTAGAATTTCACATACATTCTCTTATATAACAGTAACAACACTGCGATGAGACCCTTACTACGATAGCTATTTTCTAACAGGATATGCATACACAGGAAGTGTATACTATCAAGATTTAAATATTTAAAAGGAGAGAGCTAGGAAAAACCCAATCTTATTGCACACTCTGCGCCTAATCAAGATCCTCTCTGATTTCAGCCCCACAGATAATTGGGTGTCTCTGTCTTTCCTAAGTTGAATGTTCTATAGCTGCAGAGATACTCCAGACATTTCTCCCCTCTGGCTTCAACGCGCTTTATTTATATTTGTAAAATCTCACAGCAGAAACGCCACTGTCCCCTCAGTCATATCAATCTCTGCTCTTTCTGTGTGCTACCACCGAACTGTACACAGGCTGGCTTGCTCAGTGTATGCCTGGTACTGGGCTAAGTGGCTTTACATGGAAGATTTCATTGAGTCTGTACAACTCTGATGTAGGTACCACGCACATCCAGATTTTACAGATGTGGAAACTGAGGATGTAAATAACTTAAGATCATACAGCTAAGAAAGTGGCAGGGCTGGAATTCAAACATCCATCTCTAAACAGGAAAGTTAAGAGAATAAATCCTAAGAATTCTTATCAGGAGAAATGTTTTCCCCTTTTTTCTTTTCTTCTTTCTTTTCTTTTTACTATATCTACTTGAAAAGACGGATGTTAGCTGAACCTATTGTGGTCATCAATTCACAATATATGTAAATCATGCTGTATGCCTTAAACTTATACAGTGACGTGTGTCAATTATTTCTCAATCAAACTAGAACCTCCCCCCACACACACACAAATATCTACCTGTCTGACCCCTGCGCCTGAGTTCTTCATCTCTATATGCCACTGCCTTTTTGTCCATACGTTGGCTTCCTCCAAAGGCTTCTAGACTGTTGAGGACAAGTGCCATGACTTCTATATTTTGCACCTAAGACTAGTGCCTGGAATATAAGTGGCCCTCAATAGATACTTGTTGAATGAATGGATGGATGAATGAATGAGTATGCTCTGGGGCATTTTCGAAAATGTAATTTTCAGGTATCAAGTGAATATCATTGCTTGAGATGCCCAGTGGGCTGAATAGTATGTTGGCTCAGAACTGTGAACTCTCCTCTAGTTTCCTGAGAGATGAGGTTGTTTTCGGCAGCCTGGGTGTGGTCGTTTCCCAACCCATGTCTTGTTTTTCTTCCTGTTGAGTGAGAACAGATATACTAGCCATGTGTATCATGAGGACATTATGAAAAAAACTGGGGGAATCCTAGGAATAAAAAGTTTTAAACAAACTAAAGGTATTTAAAATATGTATCACATGTGGATTGACTTGTAGAAAAGGAGTTTTCTTTTTTTTTTTTGCAAGCAGTCATGATCATAATAATTGGGGAATCATTACATACTTGAAAATATGGAAGAAAAACTGTGATGAATATCATGTTTTATATTTCTTTAAACTCTTCCTCATCTCAATTTTGCTTTTAAAATAACATGGTTTCAGTTGTTTTAGTCTGCTTGAACGAGCCAACTTTGGAGAAAAAAAGACTTCTCTCTTTTTCATGGTTCTTCTATTTGCAATCCCCGTCTCATGGTGCTGTCAGCTCCCTGGGTACCTGTAAAGGTTGTAATTATTTAATTATCTGGATAATTAGTTGGATTTTTGTCTTAACGTGTTTGCACCTTCTTGAAGAAAAAAATCATTCATTTCTTCCAAAATGGTTCAAAGAATAGGTCTGTAAGGTACAGAAATGAAAGGTAAAACTCTGAATGAATTTATGATATAATTCCAACTCAGAGAAATCAAGGAAAAACTTAATCCTCTAGCTTTCCTATAGATTTTCCTCCACTGGTGTTTGACTTCTTAGTTTCCAGAAAAGGTGCCTTCTGTGTGCAAACGGACTTCTGAGAGAATTATTTCCAGCCAGTTCTCAGGTTAATACTGAAGGCAAAGAAAATGCCTGGACTTACACATGTTGGCAACATAGCTTGGAACCAGATTTATGAGGCTCTTTCCCACCTTCTACAGCTTCCTAGTGAGCGGTTCTCAGCTGCATCTGAATCGCCCGGGGATCTTTAAACTTTCTGACCCCCAGCCCCGCGCTGAGATTCTGATTTAGTTTTACTAATGTGTGATGTGGGAATCAAATTTTTAAAAAGCTTCTCAGGGGATTATAGTGTAGAGCTGAGAGAGAGTCTCTATACAGGAATTTCATGATAACAGAAAAATTTGCCAATGAAAAAACAAAGGGGTGGGAGTTGTCACTGACTGTCACTATAGAAAAGCAACATATGAAACGAGAATCAAGTGGAGTCTCTGTCCCAGCCCACCTCATGCTGGTCGCCTAGGTCCCACCACTTAAAGTCTGGCCTGGGCCAGCAGCAATAGCATCATCCGGAAGTTTGCTAGAAATGCAAAATCTCAACCCCCATCCCGGATCTATCGAAGCAGAGTCTGCATTTCATCAAGAGCCCCAAGTGATTCATCCGCACCTTGAAGTTTGAGAAGCCTGACCTAGATAGCCATGGGCGGGGGGGAAGAACAGAACAACGACCGTGGAGAAACATCTATTGGGGTCATACAAAGGCCAAGTGAGGCTCTTGTCCAGCTGGCACATCTTCAGAATGACTCTTGATTCCCAATATTCTCCCAGAAAGTCTCCTGACCCCAGGGAACTTTCCATGAATGGTGCTTTCCCTGCCACCCAGCTTACTTTTCCTTAAAATGGTGGTTGCAACATGTTTGCTGGTGGTGATGGTGGTTGGTTCAATTAGGCTCACCCTCACCATACCTGATTTCTAACTGTGTATTATATATATTTATATAACTATTCTCTACCACCTTGACACTGGAACTGGCAATGCATTTTTTTCAAGAGGGAGGACATATAGGAAATAGAATGAACTCCCAAAGTGATGGGAGGTATTTATGAGTCCTATCTCCAGAGGAAATGGCTAACATGAAAAAGGGGTAAAATGTGCAACGTTTACCCTGGTAAACACTAATAATCCATGAATTGTTACAAAAGAAATGGGTACTTCTAAAGAAAGTATAAAACCTGCAAGGAAATTTAGAAATAACATATGCCCACCCTATACTTCATTTTACATCAACATTGATTCTAAGATACACCATAAATTCAAAAGTGGGGTGGGGCAGAAGAGAAAAACTCTAAATCATGTGTAGAAATTGATTAAAGGCCAAATTGATTAAAGGCAATATAGATTAAGGCAAACTGATTTATAAAATGCTGACTTTTTTTTAAAGTATGCTTTAGAATTAAGTACCAAGTAAGCTTTAAATGTGATGGATCACTGCTTAACTTATATCTGTTTTTCTTTACTAGGATCCAGTAGAAAGCTCACTCGGAATCATTTTAATAGGGTTAAAATCTTTTGGAAACTTTTTTTTCCAACTATTGCTTTGTTTATATTGACTTTGACTTCAGTATTTGGGGCTTTAGAGTGGTTCTAGAATAAAAGCCTGTGACCTTCAACTTCAAGTGAGATGGTATGACTTGAGTCAAACAGTACATGACAATTTGGGATGGAGGGAGGGACTCTATTCAGAGGCTGTAACTGTCCTGTCTTCATTTTTAAAAATTAATAGCTAATATTTATTGAGCCCTTATCACGTGCCAGCACAAGCATCTTCCTATTTAATCTTCACAGTAAACTAATGAGTTAGGTTCCATTACTTTTTTCACATTACAGCTGAATAAATGAGGCTCAGAGAGTTTAATTAAATCATCCAAATATGTTTTACGGGCTTCCCTGGTGGCGCAGTGGTTGAGAGTCCGCCTGCCGATGCAGGGGACATGGGTTCGTGCCCCGATCCGGGAAGATCCCACATGCCGCGGAGCGGCTGGGCCCGTGAGCCATGGCCGCTGAGCCTGCGCGTCCGGAGCCTGGGCTCCGCAACGGGAGAGGCCACAACAGTGAGAGGCCCGCGTACCGCAAAAAAAAAAAAACAAATAAAACAAAAAAACACAAATATGTTTTACAAGGCCGCAAGTGAAAACAAATACATAAACAAAAACCAGTCCTTTGTTTTCCAACTATCCTGTTAGTCTTGGTCACGTTCATGTGTACCTGGAATTCGCTAGCCAGTATTGCCAGCTTCTGAAGACAATCAAGATTCATTCCACTTTCCTAAACTAGGCAATGTCTATCTTTTCATAGCACTAGGTACTCTAAAGTAATGCTAATTAAAATTAAGCCAGAGGACTTCCCTGGTAGCGCAGTGGTTAAGAATCCGCCTGCCAATGCAGGGGACACGGGTTAGAGCCCTGGCCGGGGAAGATCCCACATGCCGTGGAGCAACTAAGTCCGTGTGCCACAAACTGAGCCTGCGCTCTAGAGCCCACGTGCAACAACTACTGAGCCCGCATGCCACAACTACTGAAGCCCATGTGCCTAGAGACCGTGCTCCGCAATAAGAGAAGCCACCGCGATGAGATGCCCACGCACCGCAACGAAGAGCAGCCCCCACTCACCGCAACTAGAGAAAAGCCGGCGCACAGCAACAAAGACCCAACACAGCCAAAAAAAAGAAAAAAAAAAAAATTGAGCCAGAAGTTCCAGCTTCAATAATGATAATGTGTCTTATTTCATAATTAAACTTAGGATGCAAACACTTGGACAGTTAACTCTTCCCAAATGTAAAATAGCAACTATTTTAAAACACTAATTTCTACACAGTTGGTCTTACTTTCGGAGGGCCCTGCATCAAGCCTAACTTTTGAGAAGATACATTTGACTTAGATTTCTAGAGACTGATTTTCTTCCCTCAACTCATAGGTCAGTTGATAAGGAAACAGTTAAATCAATTATAGTTTGACACTAAATTACCCTCATTATATTAAGAGAATAAAGTGATGGCATCAGCTTGTGTAGATAAAAGAGAGGATATACTGGGTCTAATTCTTGTGGACATCGGCCACAGAGTTGAGAGGAAGGAGTAGATCGCGTATCTGATTGACCCACACGGAGGCGGAAAGGAGTCTGATCCTCTAGGGAACATGATAAACCAGGACCAAGCCACGTAAGTGCTAAACTTGGCTTCTCACCTAAGAATAACAGCATTGTGGTGATGACGGCTGATGAAATAATTTAACAAAATAGAAGCACATATGAATCAGATATTTTCGTAGAGATCCCAGGATTTCTGCCTTGAAGGCAAAATGATCATGTTAGAGTGATTTCCCCCATGCTTTCTTTGTTTATGGCTTATTTACTTAAGCAAATAAATTAACTTTAGTAATTAACTTTAGGAAACTTCCAGTTTCCTTAGGAAATCACTAGAAACCTCATCTCCTCTAAAAAGCAAGCCCAGAGATTCAGATTTTATATCAAAATTTATTTTTAAACCTTAGGGATTGACATTATTATCTACCTTCTGAGCTGAGTCTAAAATTGTCAGGGAATGAGATTAAATATGGCTACTAAAGATAAAGTAACAGAACCATTGAACACACTTCATTCACGGACTTGGGATCACAAATAAGGCAGAACGGGAGGATACTCATTTTCCGCCTTGTTCTGTTTCCGTTTTTTGACAGTATTCAACTAGCTGAGCAGTTCTATTAATAGAGGAAAGTGGCACCATTTTAGGAAATACAATAGAAATGAACATAGGAACAATAGGGGACAGGTGCCAGATGGGGACACACAGGCAGTCCTGTGAGTCTTCCATCAAGTATTCATGAAGGTCTGGGATCCCAAGGACACATCTAACAGTAACAGTCACATGGTTCAGAGCCAATGAGGAGATGTCCTGGAGAAATGATTGTCTACAAAAAACTGCCAACACCTAAGTATAAATTAAATATAATCCCGACCAAGCGTTCCCTGTCATTAATCACTGCGCAACGTCACACCCATGACCTCCGGGCTGCATTAAACTCCAGGAAACATTCCTGGCTCTGTTCTAAAGGCCTTGTGTCTGGGCCAGGAGGCTGTGGGAAATAATCAGATTCTGCCCAGAGGACTGGAGCAGGTCTGCTAGTCCCCCACTGTGGCCCCTTCAAGCCCCAGGAAGTGAGACATTTCCATGAGTTCTGGATCTGAAGATGCCTAAGTCATTTGACTGGTTTGCCATGTCGTCTCCGTGCTCTCAGTTTACAAGGAGTGCACGAACACTGCAGAGAGAATTTCCTGAGAAAATGAGACTCAGGCATGCTGCTTGAAGAACCAGAGTCTAAAGAATCCCAAAATACCATGTAGAAATCATAATATTGGCTGCTTCTGGGCTAGTATTCCACCCACAGCTTTAGCTTACACCCAAAGTGTTTGCAGATCATTATCAGAGACCTTCAAGAATCCATAATCACACGTTGCGGCAGATCATAACATTTACTTCAGGGAAAAAATGGTGCCAAAGTCCCAGCCCAGAAGTTTTCTATCTCAAGCTCACTGAGTGACTTCATGTTCTCTTTTCTTTTAATTAAGCAAAAACAGACTCACAGATACGGAGAACAAACCAATGGTTACCAGTGGGGGAAGGAGTTGGGGGAGGGGAAAAATAGGTGAAGGGGCAAGAGGTACAAATTACTAGGTATAAAATAAATAGGCTACACGGATGTAATGTACAGCACAGGGAATATAGTCAATATTTTATAACAACTTTGTATGGAGTATAATCTATAAAAATATTCAACTATGATGTTGTACACCTGAAACTAATATAATATTATAAGTCAACTATATTTCAATTAAAAACTAAGGTTATTCCCCAGTCAGAGCTGTTGCTTGGGTTCCTACTTCACCATGCTTCTGACTCTGAGTTTTCACATAATGGCATTGTCGACCAATATAAAACTGAATAAGCCATAACTTGAACTCAAGACCTAAATTCTGGTTCTCACCTCAGGCTCTGATTAGCATTCCACTTGGCACCTGGCTAGTTGTCCTGACCCCTGGCACACAATATTATTTTCATGTGCTCTGTTCTTAGGCTGGCTTTGATGTTTGGCTGCTGCCACACCTGGTAGTGACCTAGGGCAGGTTTTCACTGAGTTCCACTCTGTAGCTGGTGCTGGAGGAAGCATAAATTCATTGTACGTAGTTCAGAATGCTTAGTGAAGGATTAAGCATATCCTATCGTGCACTCCTGCAGATGCCAGTGCAGACTGTCTAATCATATTCCTCACCCACCAATGAGGGTTGGATGTTGGCCAGTAAAGTGGTCAGAATTCCTGGGACCAAAGACTGTAGTGGATGGTCCTCAGTGAAAGGAAGGAGTTCACAGAAACCCAGGAGTGAGCAAAGCAGGGAAACTTTGCAAATGCACTAAATCCTAAGTAGCTGAGCATCACTTGAAGTGGCATCCACTCCAAGGTCAGAGGTGACGTTTCAGAGCCAGTAAGGAAGGACTAGACAATGGCAAAAGCCAGTTTTAGGAGTAAAAATAGAAACACATATAAAGTGTTTCAGGAAAATTCTTAGTCTGTAAGCACTCAAAATGGTAGCTCTGAGCTGAATGGTTAAAGTAATGAGTTCTAGATAGTTCCTCTACCTGTAGCCCTGTAGTCATGATCCTATGAAAAGCTTATTATTTTTTTCTGCCTATCTGCTTTCCTTGCCAGGACATGGGTAGCTGAACATCAAGATTAGAAACAAACGTTTGAGGGTCAGATTGCCTAGATTTGAATCTCAGCCCTGCCATTCGCCAGTTGCCTGCCTTGGGCAAGGTAACCTGTCTGAGTCTTACCTTCCAGGGTAGTAAAACGCAACTCATAGGGATGTTGTCAAAGTTCAATGAGACACTTTGTGACAAGTCGCCATCACAGTGCCATATCAAAACAGGAAATTGACATTGCTACAGTGTGCTGTGTGAGTTCTATGCCACTTTTTATCCCAAGTGTACATTCCTGTAACCACCTTCACAATCAAGTTACAGAATTATTGCATCACCACAAAGATCCCCCTCAGGCACACCCTTCGCCTCCCCCACTCCGTCCCTAACGCTTGGCAACCACTAATTGGTTCTCCATCTTTATACATTTTTCGTGTTGAAAATGCTATATAAATGCTATATAAATCAAATTATACAGTACGTGACCTTTTGAAATTGGATTTTTTTTTTGCTCAGCATAATGTCCTTGAAATCCATTCACGTTGTTACATGCATCAATAGTTCATCCTCAGTAATATTTCATGGTATGGATGTACCACAGTTTAACCTATTAAAGGACATTTTGGTTGTTTCCAGTTTTTAGCCATATAGACAAAGCTGCTATCAACATACATGTACAGATTATTGTGTGGCCATATGTATTCATGTCTCCTGAATAAATGCCCAGAGTGTGATTGCTGGGTTGAATGATAAGTGGTATATTTAGTTTTTAAGGAAACAGCCAAACTGATTTCCAAAGTGACTGCATCATTTTACATTCCCATTAACAATATATGAGAAATCCAATTTCTTCTCATCATCACTAGCATTTGATATCATCACTATTCCCAAGGTCCAAGGAAGAGGGACAGTAATCGAGGGCAATTCTGAAGCAGGAAATGTTCATGACACAGACCTGCACTGACTTGGTTCTGCCCAGGAGGCTATTTTCTCTGCTGTAATCGCAAAAACAAGAGGTCCCCGAATGGCTGACCATCTGCTGCCCTGCTTGTCACTGGGAATAAGAAGGAGCTCTGGAGGACAGTTTTTCTCTGTATTATTGGCACTGGGACTGATTTTCCAGATCAGAGACTTTGGAGAGAGCTTGTCTATAATCTAAAATATCTCGTGCGCCACTTTGTTCTCTGCTTGGACACTTACTTTAAGGATTCTATTTGCAAAGTTAGATTTCTGCTCAGCGGATATGTTTTTGTAAGAGATTCTGAATCAATGACTCCTTTAATGTACTTTGATTACCTAATCTCTAGGCTGTCTTTCACCTTTTTCATCAGTTAGGGGATCCTTGGAGCTGAACTGAGAGAATCAGATCTCCCGAGAGCCTCAAACCTGGTCTACAGATGGATAGGATATTTGGGAACTAACAAGAGCAAGTACGCATTCCAGCTTCCCTCCCTACAAAGAAGATACCTGATGGGTGTTTGAACACTGAATAGAATGAAAAAGAGAAAAGCAAAGGGATCAACCGTCTCAGAACTCTGTTCCTTTTACGAGGTCTTCCTCAGCTTGCTTCATTTGGTTGCTTTTTATAGTTTTGATACTCCAAGGTCAAGGTTGATGGCTACACCACCCTCCCAGCCTCTTGGGCTGGACACCTTGGAGTCCTTTTTCTCCTCACTCTTCCTTGCCCTCCACATACGATGATGCTGCCACTCCTGGGCTCTCACACCATCCTTTCTCGTGCCCAGTAACACCTCCCTTGTTTAGACCTTTACTTCTCCTCACCTAGAATGTTACAGTTGACCTTAACTGATTTCTCTGCCTCCAACCCATCTATCCCATATATTTACGCTCAATTATTTCACCTAATGTACGGCTCAAATCACTGCATCTCCACGCTCAAAAATCTTCAGCAGTTTACTGTCACTTATGGAATTAAGCACAAACTTTACTCTGAATCTGCTTTCCAGCTTCTTCTTCGATTAATCCCCCATATGGGCTCCATGGCCTGACTACTGCCATGCTTGTTGAACTCTGGGCCTTGGCTAATAATATTCCCATTTTTGGAGAACCATTCATTTCTGTTCACTTCATCCTTCAATGCCCATTCCAATGTTAACTCTTAAGAAGTCCTCCCTCAGTTTCCAGTTAAATGTATTCTCTTCCTCCTATAAGCCACCTTAGCACATTAAAAAATATTTTTATGCTCCTTACTTTCTGTTTGATATTATAGTGGAGTCTATACTCGTCCTATTCCCATTATTAGACTGTAAACTTCTTGAAGGACAAAGCCAAGTTTTACTTATCTTTGTTAGCCTTTCTATATTTTATATATTATTTAGCCCATAGTGGTTATTAAATAAATATTTGTTGGCTTGAATTCAATTCCAACTATTTAAAACCTGTACTCATACTATTTGAGTTAGGATTGGTTACTATAGTTTAGCCTGGACTGAGGTTTTTAAAAGTATCAACTGACCTCTTTCAGATAACTGGGCTCCATCTTCAGGTTGTATAATACATGAAAAGTGAGGAGAAAGGCAGGGAGGTAGAACAGATGTTCTTTAATATTCTTCAGACTATTATACTCTTATCATGGCTTCAGTTAAACAGACGCTGTACTTCCCTAGGGAATAGAATATAGAAACTAAGAGAACTGGGGACTTTAGAAATTGGGAGGTTGCTGGCAGGAGTGGAGTGAGGAGGCTTCTGCAAGATGACTCTAGAGCCATCCTGCATCTGTGGCTGAGTAGCTATCATGGCCTCACTAACCCAATTTGAAGTCATGACTGCTTTTTCTCTGGTGAACTTTCCATAAAATACTTTTTTTTTGCTGTGTGCTAATATTTAGTAGTTGTTCTTGTCCAACGTCAGGCTGTCTAGACTTTATTGAGAGAACCAAGGAAAGGGCATTTTTGCCTAAGTCTGAACCAGGGGTTTAGCAGAAGAAGAGCTGTGTTTTATGATAGTGGGAGGGACTGAAATTCTTAAGGGAAAAAATTAACTTCTGTAGGCAGAGGGGTAGGGACAGTAGGGTACATCTCCCTCTGTTTACTTGGAGATTTCCTTCTGGAGTTCTTCTCTGATGAAACTGTGGAGTGTTACATGACTGTTTTAAACAAGAAAGCTGGTTCCTGTCCAAGATGCTCAATAAATATTCACTGATTGATTGCTGATAAACGTCCTTGACTATTCCAAATGGATGAGCTCTGCTTGAAGTGAGAGCCATATGGAACTTTCATCCAAGATGACTACTGGCCTTACTGCAGCCTGGAAACAATCCTAAATTACAGTTGTTCTTTTTGTTTTGATAAACCATGGGCTGCCAACATCTTTGAAGCCAAGGCCTGGCTTCCTTGACTGCACACTAAACACTTCATTTAAATGTGGGGGCATTCTAAACCTGATGAGAAAGGCTGCATCAATTTTCATGTTTCCACAGACCTCCAATGATGCATCCTTCATTTATCCACAATTGTTGTCCAGTTTTCCCACTATGCTTGGCTTCCTCTCCTTCCATTGTGAAGAGAAGACTGTGAGGTAGGAGGGCACTTAAACCAAGATGTTCACTGGAGACTTTGAGGAACAGGGGATTTTACTGAGTCCTTAGCGGGAAACTGCAGTCCTAGGGGAGAGAGCAGGAGGAGGACCCAGGCCAGAGAGGTTACCTCTCCTCACTCTTTTTGGACAGGCCTGGAGGTTGCAGCCTTTTGGTTTCAGGAATCAAGTCTGGGCTCTAATGAGGACAGCGATGTTGGGACAACTTGTTTTTAAGACAAGATTTTTCATGCCTCTTTGGGAAGAAGCCAATGAAGAGGAATCACCTTCAGTTGGTTTCCTCTTCTCTGATTTCAGATTGTAATGAACTTTTTGAAACTAAACACAAACATAGTAAAAAGGGTAGAATATACTGATAAACATTTTAAAGATAAAACTTGCAATCCCACCATGCACAGATAGATGCCATATTTATATCTGCTTGGGGAAAATATCGAGAAGGATATTTTATACATATTATAATTTTATATTTTATATATATAATATAT
>NW_020837969.1:21387385-21484960 GCF_003676395.1 Aethalodelphis obliquidens | reverse complement strand
TATAAAATATCCTTCTCGATATTTTCCCCAAGCAAATATAAACATACATGTATTTTTAAAATAGATTCACACTAATTGCTCTGCCATCTGGGTTTCGGTTTGGTTTTCTTTTCTCAGCACTAACTAGTGTAGTTCTTCCCTGTCAATAAATATAGATACACATAAACATTTGTAATGACTTCATGTTCTTGATTTTAGGGATTTTTTTTGGTTTTGTTTTTGTTTTTTTTGCGGTACGCGGGCCTCTCACTGCCGTGGCCTCTCCCGCTGCGGAGCACAGGCTCCGGACGCGTAGGCTCAGCGGCCATGGTTCACGGGCCCAGCCGCTCCGCGGCACGTGGGATCCTCCCAGACAGGGGCACGAACCCGTGTCCCCTGCATCGGCAGGCGGACTCTCAACCACTATGCCACCAGGGAAGCGCAGGGGATGTTTTATATTATGTATGTGTCATGGTTTCAGTACTGGACGTGAACAAAGTTGTCGTCACTAATATTAATTATTTTGCCTCATTTTAGGTTGAAATTAGAACTGCAGTTTTCTTGGATGCAATAAATATATTAATATTTTGGAGAAAGAGTTCTAACTTTTGGCCTGAAATATTTCTTATTTCTTAATGTAACCCTAATACCATTCCATGGCTCTCTTGCTGCTCATGGATTTAGGTCAAGCTGGACTCTAACTCTTCTTCTCGGGTTGGAGCAGTTGCTGTATCTTCCTTTTGCTTTCCTCTGTTTCTATTTCTGAGCCCAAGAATTCTTCCTGGTGCCACATTGAGTCAAATTCGGATATAAAGCTGAACATAGATTCTTTTCTCTATTTCCCACAAGCACTATGATCCCTCTCTGTGTGCTGTGATGTTTAACTGAAGATTTGAAGTGTTGCTGAGAATCCCATCGTGGACCACACAGTCTCCCCATAAGCCCCTCTGCCCCTCCCAAAGCCTATTCGCCTGATGAACCCCCTTCCCCACTTGTGTTGACCCTGGCAGGACCGCTGACACCCTGCCCTCAACTCCCACCCTTCCTCTAGGTGGGGAGCAATGCCATGTGGTCAGGCTGTCCAGTGGAGTCCCCAGCACTTTGGAGGATAAAACAGCACAGACATAAATATCCTTACTCATTTTGGTTGATGGGAATGGAACTGGCTACATTTCAAATAGACTTTTTCACTTAACATAGACTTATGGACTTTTGGAGCAAGAAACAGCTTCAAAGGATGGTGTTCAGCTCCCTCACTTTGCAGTGTGAGAAACTGGGGTCTCCAGGGCCAGTGTTCAGCACCTTAGCACCAGAGCCGTGCCCAGAATTCCAGGTTCCTGCCTTCTGATCCCACTGCTTCACGGCATTGTTAGAAAAAAAAAATTAGGAGGACTTTTCCCACTACAGAGAGAGCAGGAAGCCCCCTCCATCCTCTGCCCCAATCCTTCTGGGTCCGAAGGATCCAGGACTAGAAGATGTAGGTAGAAGAGGGAGTTTAGGCTTAAAAAAAAGGCAAAAATAAAAGATGAGTTTTTAAATACCAGAGAAAAGGGTAACTATTAGCTTTCAAACCAAGTCTAATATTGTTGCTGTAAATTTTCTTCTGATTATCTCATAAGTCTGCCTAAGCTTTTATGACCGGAAAGATGATCCCAATTTGGGGGACCCTGGCCTGGGATCCAAGATTCTGAAGATTTGTTCCAGGAGTTGCCCTGTGACTTTCTGTACAATCCTTGGGAATTACCTTAACTTTTCTGTGACCTGATCCTCTGTGTAAAGAGAGATAATATTACTTGCCTTAATACAATGCTTTTTTAAAAAAAAAAAATCTATGCGATTCCCAGAGGAAAGTGGTGCTTTTTGTCTAGAGGGAAAAATGATACTTTGCTCCTGCAGCAACGTTTAGATAATTATCTGAGATAAACCATTCAATTAAATTTACTTTTGTGTGTGTTCAGCACTTTTCAGTTGAACAACATGTAATTGCCCCAAGAATGCTTTTACCTTTAACTTTGTTTCATCCTGGAACATTACAGATCGTGCCTCACAGGAAGAACTTCCCTTGGAGAAGGAAATTTGAAATAATAATAATATAATAATAATTTAACCATCTCCTTCGCAACAGTTCTCAAGTGTGCCTGTACCCTCTCTCTCCTCTGTGTGTGTATAACAGAATGAACAGGTCTTCTGGCTCCTGATACCTAGCCCTGCGAGCTAGTTAGGGTGTCATTAGCTTATTTACAAGTCAATATGCAAGTACCAATGACTCTAAATTCCACACCTCAGTTCTGACCTCTCCAGTGAGTTTTTTTGCTTGAGTTCTAACTGCCCTCTGGGTCTGCATCTGAGTATTATACAGCCACCTCCGCCTCCATATGTCCTAAATGAGGCTCATTATTATCTTCTTCCCCCCCCCACCCCGCACCATAAACGGTCAGCCTCTGCCCCAGTTATTCATCCAAGCCTGACATTCATTCCAGATCATTCCATTTCTCTCGCCCAGCATTTTCAATCAATCAGGAAGCCTTATCAATGTCTCTAAAGTCTGTCTCTTCTTACCCCACACAACGTCCTTTATCAGCTCTCATTTGAACTATTGCTGGTTATTGATCCAACAAGTATTTGTTGGCCAGGCACTAGTCTAGGACTTGGGATACAATTAGCAAACAAAATATACAGAGACCCCCAGCCTTGAAGAGTTCATATTCTAGCAGTGGTGGTGGGGAGAAGATGGGTAATAAGAACATAATAAATGGATAATTACATAGCAAATTTTTAAAATAATAATTACTATTAAAAAATTAGAGCAGGGAGTGTTGGGAAGAATTTTTGGCAGGAAGGCTGCAGTGCCATTTTAAGTAGAGTGATTAGGGGGAGTCTCTTTGAGAAGATAACATGTGAGCAAAGATGTGAAGGAGGTAAGCTATGTAAGTAGTTGCCTGGGGGAAGCATTCCAGGCAGAGGGAAAAGACCCTAATATGGGAGTGCGGCTGGTATGTTCAAGAAGCAGCAAGAACATCAGCCCAGCTGGAGTGGAGGAAGCAAGGGGAGGCGGTCAGAGCTCACCAGATGAAGGTCAGGCTTTTCTGGGTGGGATCAGGAGTCACTGCTAGGTTTTGAGCAGAGGAATGATAAAATCTGACATATGCTGTCAAAGGATCATTGAGCTGTCACCTTGAGAAGAGACTCAGGGAAACCAGGATCGAAACGGAGACCACGTAGGAGGCTGCAGCAATAATGCAGGCGAGAGATGCGGGTGGCTGGGACAGGGCGGTAGCAGTGGACTTGGTGAGAAAAGGAAGATTCTGGAAATATTTTGAAAGTAAAGCCAATGAATTTCTGGAAGAACTACTGGATTATGGTGAGAGAAGTATAGGAGTCAGGCACAGGAAGATAAGAGACTTGAGCAGTTTACCTGCTGGGTGCTCTCTGTACAGGACCCCCTCCTCAAAGTCCATCCTCCTTCGAGTAACTTCTCTAAACTGCAAACCTGATCCTGTCACTCCTCACTGAAAGCCTTTGGCAGTTCCCTGTACCTACATCCCCTTCATTTACTATAGGAGGCCTTTGGTGATATGGCCCTGCCTTTATTTTCTGACATAATTTCAAGCTGCTCTACCTTCCAACTATTCCAAACTACCCTACTTACAGGCACTTGCACTCTCCATGCTGGGTCGTGATTCTGAGTCTTAGATAATGCTGTTTCATATTTTCTGACTCTGCTTCTGAAACCCCCTTCTCCACTGATTTGCCTGATTGATGGGAACTCAATTTCTAGTGCAACCTCAGACAGCATCTCTTTTAGAAGGGGAGCTGAGTGCCCACCTGCATGTACGGTTCCCTGTACACATCCCCTTGGAACAATCATCACCTGTTGCTGAAATGTGTCTGCCTCTTTTGTAACTGAGTACAATCTCCTCTCTCCTCCTCTGCAAGTACTCAGCACATTACCAGGCACGTAAAGCAATAAGGGTTCCTTATGTGTTTGCTGCTCTGATTTGAAAGCTCAAAGGCTGGGTTTGCATAAACAAAATTCCACCCCAGTCCATAGGTCTCCTGGCCACATCTCAGGAGACAGCATTGCCTTTCATCACTGAAAAACCAAAGAGGTCACATGAAGTGAGTGCGTCAAGCAGCTAAGGACTTTCTCCCTTTCTCTCTCTGCATCACCTCAGCCAACCTGGGCCCTGAGCAGTCCCACCAGCATCCTGGATGTTCTGTGATGACTCATACACATTTTACAGTATTTGTCTCCTGAATTTAAGAAAACAAAGGCACAAACAGCATTTTCTCTGGGTGGTGCCAGTGACTGCCCTGTGCAAGGTTAGCAGACGGCAGGGAAAACCACAGCCCAAGGGGAGAAGCAAAGGGACATATCGTGGCTGATGGAGGCCCAGGTTGCCTTTGTGGACAAAATCTGAGAGAAGCAGATGGGGCCATTTTGTAAGCTTTCTATTCAAAGAAAATCAGGAGCAGAATAAAAAGAGGTTTTGGACACAAAAGCTAAATGGAACAGAGCAGATGCAGGAAGCATCAAGCTGGGCCTTTCGGGAGGGGAAGAAATGAAATAGAACCCAAACAAGGCATCTCCCTGCAGCAGAATAAAGGCGCCAGCGCTGCCTTACACTGTCTGTGCAGCTCTCACTCTGGGGGTTCCGGGATCCCAGCCAGGTTCACGGGGCCACAGCCTGGGCCGCTGAATGATGCCAAGACCATTTGCTGAAAGACAACGGTGCCCCAGCCCATTACCCAGACAGCCCAGCAAAAGTGCCTGGGAGAGGGGAGCCTGTGAGTGGCTACATCAGTGATAACTTGGCAACCTCACGTTCTCGGGGAGGATGGAAGGGTTGGGGGAGAGCAGTGGGCAGGTGTTGGCAAGGGCGGGGGATTGGGGCTTTAAAAAATCTCAGATGCCTCGTGACTCTCTAAGTCTTTGGTAAATTACCTTTTATTAGCTTTGTTAAGCCTCTGCAGCCAGGAATTGTCTCCTCAAAACTCAGCCATCTGTTCCCTTCCTGTCTGTAATTCTGACCACACGCACCAAAAAAAGAGTTTCATTTTAGCAAAAGATGATTCTTCCTTTTAAAAAAAATGGAAAGGGGGATGAAGAGGCGGGAATGAATGAAGGTTGAAATTTGCAGAGGGAGTTACATAAAACGGCTATTTCTGAAACAGGATCAATCCCGACAAAATGCATTATTAATTTCTTGGTGATCCGAGTCAGGATAATTAGCCCATCAATCAGCACACTGTTGAACAATAAATAAATATGTATTAAACTACTTTTAAAGGCAAGAGACTGGGCTAGAGGCTGTGAAAGAAAAAAAGACTTTTCAGGAAGAGTCACTGCACCCAAAAGAAGAGTAAAAATTTAAATCGCAATTTTCGAGAAATGCTGCAAGAAATCAGCTCAAGAAATGCTGCAAGACAGACGTATGGCACAGGCTGGAAGTTCCGTGTTTGCTGGGATGAGGGTGTAAGCGCTGAAAAGTTTTAAGGGAGGGAAAGGGAAGTTAGGGAGATAGAAAAGACCCACAGAAGCACCAGGTTCATCTTCCTAGCCAGACAGTAATCCTTTTCTCACTAATCAGCCCATTTTGCATGAGGATATTCTTTTTTCTAGAAAATTCTTTTCAACACAGAACTGAGATATAGTCTTCTTTTTTTCTTCAGACAAAAGAGTCCCTTCCAACCCCTCTTCAGACCTGATGACAACCAGCAGCAGCCCAACATCCTCTCCTCTCCAGACCAACCATCCTCCCCGCTTCCCCCCATGACTCAGGATCCAGCAACCCTCTGGCCCCATTTCCTACCCAGGGAAGGCTCCTGCCAAAGGCGGTGCCCAGCCCGGAGCCTGGCACTCCAGATGTATTGGGGTCAAAGATCTCGCAACTGTAATTTATCATCCTCTGAACGTGATTCATCTAGCAAAACAGCTTAACGTTGCCTGAGACTTCAGCCACCACACTGCATTGCGGGTAAGTAGCAAACCTGTGATCCAACAAAAAACCCTTTTGTCTTTTCCACCAAAACTTGCCACTAAGCCAGGTGTCCCCGGTTTGGGCTGCAAGTCAAGGATGGGCGATTTGGAGAGGAGGAGAACGCATTCTGGTTGAGGGGAGAGGCTCGGGCAATCAGGGTGTTCAGGGAACAATGAGTGGCTACCAGACATAAAAATGGACTTTGATGCTACAGTAAATAAAACAGTTTTATACCAGCATGGATATAGCACCAAATACAGAATGGAGAAACAGAGCCATGGAAATTAAGTATATGTTAAAATTTCCCTTCATGTAAGTGGGGCAATACGGACTATTCATACTCAGAAAATTTGGCTATCCATTTGTCTGAAAGGATGATTCAATGCATTCTTAGCTATCATATATCCAAATTAATTTCAAATATTATTAAATATATACATGTTCTAGAAATAAAAGTATTATATTACATAAACATCATATATATTAAAAAAGGCAGCTTTTTAATTATGCAGAAAATCTTCCTAAAAAAAGATATAAGATCCAAAGGTGTTTTTTAAAATGCTCTATACAACGAAGACACTAGTTTATCTACGTGTCAAGTGATGCAGCCTCCTCAGTACTCACCAGGATGGATGACGGATTTTGGCTTGTGAGAGGGCTGGGCTGTAAAAAGACAGGACGATGTCCTTAGGAGAAAAAAATAGGTAAGGTTGTATAAGGTATTATGAATACATAAAATATTATTTTTATTTAAACTTTCCAGATTGCAAGTCTTTTTTTAACTGTGCTACTAGGATTACATATACACATATGTAAATATAAATATGTGATGTCTGTACATATGTAGCTCTACATATATAAAATATATGTGTGTGTGTATAATTATACATATGACAGGAAAGCATCAGAGACCTCCGAAGTCTCTGTGTCCGATCACATTTGCATATAATACCCGCTTTCTCTAAACCCTATCCAAATACATTTTACAGGAACGCTGCCACCCGGCCCAGTAAAGCTGATGAACTTGAGAGAGTCTTCGAGGGAGAGAAAAAAACTAGATACAAAAGATGGTGAGACCGGTTATCTGAGGAGTGGAAGGAAGGATTCCAGGAATGTGGTAGGAGCTCTGAAAAAAGATTATTGTATGAACAAATGAACGAAGGGCCAGTAGTTGAAGGGCTTATCAAGCTTTTGGCCTAAGAAGATGAATAAGTACCTATCACAAGCCCTTGAGAAAAACCTGCCATCACAGCCTCAATCCCACACGGCATGTGACAAGATGGACATTTTGCTTCTCTTACTGTCTGGTTCACTTAATTTTCCGTCCAGCTCTCACCTGTGACCATGTAGTCTGTGCTACCTGTAACTCACCTAAAGAAGAGTCACAGAATGCTAATATTGAAAATGACTCTAATTTCAAACACAGAGGCAATTGCTAATGAAACTTATAAATTGAACAAGGAAAAATCATGGGCTATACTTACAGAAATAATGTAATTTTGTCTCCTAGTGCCCCATTATAACCCTGCCCTTGGCGAGGTGGGGGTCCTTGACTACTTTTCTGATTTATTTTGGTCACTCTTAGGGAAATGAAAGTCTTTCGATCACTGTAAGACCCACAGCATAATTTCAATAATTTAACATGTCTAGTCCCAGGTAATAAACTTCAAATTGGAGTTACGGTTACACCTGGCCCCCCACCCCTCCCCCACCCCCAGCTGGGACCCACTGTGAGCCGCCTGGCTGCTGGGGTGTGGCATCAAGAAAAGGCTCTCCTCCTCTTTTTTCCTGCCCAGACCCCTTGCCCCAGCTTGCCAATCGAGATCCAGGAGGAAGAAGACCAGGAGGAAAGGGGTGCTGGAAAGTCCTTGCCCCTCTGGTGCTGGTCTAAGATGGCTCACCCTCTCTGGACCTGTAGATACTTGATGGGTTATTTAGAGATTCCCTTGCTTTGTGCTTCTGCCCGCAATTCCTGCACTTTGGGCAATGATGCTTCACCCGCTGACTCCTCCTTGCTCAGCTCTTGTTTTTTTCTTGGTTCAGGCCATGCAGAATCTCTGCTGGTCTCCTCCTCCTTCAGGTAGACCTCTACCTGGATGTTAAATGGACCCAGGATAATTACTTCTTCCCCAGAACCTCCTCTGTTCTGGAGGTTCAGGGCAATCCCAAGCTTGCACTCCTCGTCACAAAGTGCCCAACAGCTCGCCCGCACATCTCCTTGACTTCCAGATTTCCTGGGCAGGCAGACATCTACCCATTTTGCCCTCCAGCCACAGAGAACATATTTCAACCTCTCAAAACAATCCCATTAAAGTGCCTCTCACTTGTCTCCCTTAGCTGGGACTCATAGCAATAAATTACTCTCTCCAACAAACCCTCCTCACCTATTCTTTCCAGCACGCCTCTCTCTTGACCTTTCTATACACCTCATCTGTGGGAACAGCCCTTGGGTGAGAAGCCCAAGACTTGTGTAACCAGTTTTCAGCTATTTCCTTTGCAAAACTGATGCTTGCCTGTCTCACAACTCATCTTAGTATTGGATACTTTTCTGCCTGCCTTGGTCAAATATTTCAATTTAACATATTTTTACACTAGTGGATTGACAATTACTTTTTTCCCAGGTTGATGGCTCTGATTCTATGGCTAGCTGGAGTTACATGGGGGAAACTGTCTCATTAATCTTAATATGAAGGTATAAAAAGCCACAGGACAAGGATTTTGGAAAGATTCATCCTTTTGTTTTCTGTGGTCTCCAGCCTCCAGAATGGCCCCCAGTGGTCCCTGCCTCCTGGTACACACACGTTTGAGTAGTGCCACTGTATCAGGGTTGGTCTCTGTGACCAACAGAACAGAGAGAAGGGATGGAATATGACTTCCAAGATTAGGTTGTAAAGCACTTCGGCTTCTGTCTTGCTTGCTCTCATTCTCATGGAGATACTGATGTTGATACTCCCTCTGGGGGAAGCCATGTTGTGAGCGGGCCCCATAAAGAGTCTCACATGGAAAGGAAACCTCTTGTCAATGGCTGCGGAAGTGAACTTGGAAATGGATCCTACAGCGCCGCTAAGCTTTCAAAGACTACAACCCCAGCTGACATCTTGATTGCAACTCAGTGAGAGATCCTGAACCAGAACCACCCAGCTAAGAATCTCGACCCTTGGAAACTATGAAATAGAATGTTTGTTGTTTTAACTTGCTAGGTTTTGGGGTCATTTGTTATGCAGCAATAAATAACTACTATATTGTCTCAACAGTTGCACTGACAGTTTTTTACATTTGCGAAATAGTTTCACACTGATTATTAGATTTAACAACATAACTAAATCCGTCTTTATATTCTAAAGTCCATCGTGAAAATGCAAATGAGAGAGTGCTTCGTTTGTCAAAGTATTTATTACAGGAATTTTTTGAAAAGCAGACTAGTTAGGTATAACTAAAATATGATTTAATCTACAAAATCAACTTCCAGACAATTTTTTAGAAATATTTGTATTGTGTAAACAAGATACATCTATAAAATCATAGTTTAGAGATTCAGACAGGACTCAAAGTGTCATCTGAGTTATCATGTTTGTTCTGGGCAGCTCTGAACTCTAACGCTTCCACACATATCACAGCTATTTCTTGTTTAACAATCTCTAGAAAAGGAACTGCGTCTAGGGTGAGGAGCTTTGGGGAAAAGAATCAGCAGTTTGCCATCTTTGCAGTTAGAAAGTGCTTAATAGGTAACTAAATTATATCATATTCAAAATGTTCTTTGCTCTTCTTAATTTTCATTATGTTCTCCTGAGAATAAGTGAGGTAAACAACCATTTAACATCTGGAGAACCAAGGCAGAGACTAGAGAAAGAGCCTTTCCAGAGATGGTGTAACTGAGGTGGGAAGGAAGAAAGAGAGCCAACTAGACCTCACCCAACAAGCAGACCGTGGGTGGGTTTTGTTCTGAACACAAGCCCTGAAAGCTTGATAATGTTATTGACTCTCCATAATTATGAACATGTTTAATCAATACTAAAGCAGCTGGAAATATCAATCCTAAAGAATATAGTGTGAGGGGGTGGGGGTTGAATTTGAATACACTATTTCATCATCAGCAGAGAGAAACATATTAGGTGCTATGTGGGAAACCTCACATGGCATTAGACCAAAAATATGTTCCCAATGACTTAGGATAAAGTTCAATCTATGTACATGACTTTAAAAGTCTCCACTCACTTGTCCAATTTCATCATTCACCTTTTCCTATTTATTCTCTATGCTCAAGACCATACAGGATTTCTTTCAGTTCCCCAAATTTGCTGTGCTATTTCTGACCTCTGGGCTTCTATTCATTCCATTCCTTCTGCCTAGAGCATTCTTCCACACCTTCTTCCCCTTATCTGCTCATCTGGTGTCAGGAAGTGTTCCCAGACTGCTCTAGACTGGGTTATATGCCCCTCCTATGTGCTCTGTTGTACTGGACACTTCCACGGTCACAGAAAATGCTCACATTGCATTAGACATTGGTTATCTCTCTTCTTGCAGGACTCAGGTCACCAGGTCAGGAGCCAAGTCTGCACTGCTCATTACTGTACAGCAGGGACCTACAACGGTGGCTAGCACATAGTAGGTCTTAAATAACCATTTGCTCAAAAATAACTATTCATCAGGAAACACCACCAGGTAAACTGCTCCCCCTGGTGTGGATGGGAAATCACCTTGTTGTCTCCATATATACTACCAGGCAAGCTATCCCAGAAGTCATGGAACAGAAAGGCTCACAACCAGATTACAATGCTAAAATCACATGGTTTATGGAATCAAATTAAAACAAACAGTGAGAAACAAGGGAAAAGAGATGAGTTGGTTTACAGCCTTAGGATAAAGTGCAGGAAGGATGGACCACACCGCCTGAATCCCGGTTACACAATATTCGAAGATTTTCTCTCTCTCCCTCCCTGCTTCTCCCCCTCTCCACCCTCACCCTCTCCTTCTGTGCATTGTACCTTTTCCTGCTGACCAGAGGCGAGGTTTGAGGAAAAGGGACCGACAGAAGGAGACACCTGGGGCCAAGCCAGACTCATTATCTCAGGCAGATGCAGGACAATTACACCTGGCCCCAGCCAGAACTCACCAGTGACCTGCTGAGCAGCCCAGGTTTTTGTTTGCATATTTTGGACAGGGGATATATGGAGCCGGAATGAGTGTCATCAACGACCCACCATTGACCCCATGAGTACTGATTGTCTAATGTGCCTCATATATATTTAGAGGTTCATGAATATTGGTGCCTCTTGGGCCTTCCATCCATTTCCATCTGTGTTCAGCATGTAATGCTTGACTTTATCTGTGTCTAACCTGTCTCATAGAAATTTATGCTCTCACAGTTCTGGAGGCCGGAAGTCTGAAATCAAGGTTTCAGCAGGGCTGGTTCCTTTTGTGGGCTCTCAGGGAGAAGCAGTTTCATGCCCCTCTTCTAGCTTCTGGTGGTTGCTGGCCAGCCTTGGTAATGCTTGGCCTGTAGATACGTGACTCTAATCTCCACCTTGGTCTGCATATGGCCTTCTTCTGTCTCATGTTTAACATGGCTTTCTTATAAGGATACCAGCTGTTGTTCTTAGGGCCCACCCTAATCTGGTATGACCACATCTTGACTAAGTACATCTGCAAATACCCTATTTCCAAATAAGACCACATTCATCAGTACCAGGCAAACATGAGTTTTGGGGGTGGGCATCGTTCAACCCAGGACAACACCTAACACACCCGATGAGTTTTATCCATCCCGCATGTATGCTTATTGTCTATAGTAGAATTGAAGATCCTCAAATAATATAATAAACACATCTTCTACCTTGAGACAAAACGAAAAACAAATCTATTATGCATGGTGATCCTACTTCTTTCACTTGAAAGCATCTCGTGGCTACAGTCAATCAGCTGCTGATTTCTGACAGGGGAAGAGCAAGCTCAGGGGTTTTTCGTTTCCCTCTTTCAGGGCCAGCTCCTGTGGGTTCCCCTGTAACTGGTGGTCGGCAATGCATCCCTGTGTGGTTCAGGGCTCACCTCCACATATGTCAGCCTGGGATGGCCCCAGGAGCCACCCCATGACAGGGCCTTCTCTCTACAGTGAGGGCACAAGCCTACAGCTGGGGAGCCCATTCACGTCCCAGAGCTCATAGCACCTGTGGGACCCACCAGGTACTCCCAGGGACCAAGCTATTCCTGGTCAAGGTCCAGATAGGAGCGAGGGATCCTTCAAGGGAAGCAGAGAAAAATTTCCTTAAGTGATATTTTACCTGTGATGTCAATGAATTGGTCATTTGTCAGAGTCTACTAAAATTGGAATAAAGAAAAGAGCTTATTTCTAGATGTCTGAAAGTAGTGCTACTTAACTCTACAGAGGTAGACGTTAAATTACATAAAATCATTATGATTTTTAAAAACCTCTCACATGCTATCACTCATTCCTATGACACCACCATGCCGGGTATATCCTTCCTCAGTAGCATTTATCATGTTAATAGCAGAGACTACAGGCTCTTGAGATTGGACGTATTTCTTACTTGTCTTTACTCAGCAGCTTCGCTGGTATTTGTAGAGAGTCAGTAACTGTTTGTTGAATAACTGACCAACTGAATTCATTAATGAATTTTTCAGACTTGTAAATGAACCTATCTGATCATCTACATAATTTACCCAAATGAGGGGCTACTATTCTCAGTTATGCATTAATGTTAAGTGTTTGTTTTTGTTTTCTCCTATCTAGTGATGGATGTAGTCTTTCTTCACTTATTTTCCCCATAACCTCGGGGTCACCCTAACTGAGACCTGACCTATCTGGCACTTTATCTGGTCAAAATTCTTTGCATGGTTATCATTCCTATCTCTCTCAACTCACAGTTGGATCAACTGACACGGTAGATATTTAATCCCTGAAATCAATCTCTCCAGATTCTAATTATTTGACTTCACTGGGTCTGACTTCCTTCCAGCTCCACGTTACAAGCCTTTGTAACTGGACCCCGACCTCTGCCGCCCAGCGGAGAGTTTCATGGACGGAGAGGTGCAAGCGTCTTCAGTCCTGATGAGGTCCTGTATGTGTTTCTGGTGTGGACTCATGTCACTTGGAGCCAAGCAAAGGAGAGTTGTAAACTCAATGTATTTCCATGGACTCTTTTCATCTGCACACAGTGCCCACCCTTTCAGAGATAATTATGGGAAGAAATGCAATGCCCATTAGTTCCCATTTAACTGCCCCACAGCGTGTAATTTGAAGCCAGGCTCAGCATATCAGTGAGAGGAAAATACCTGAAAGGCAGAAATGCCAAAGGGAAAACGGGCCAATAAGGGCACATCTCCCCAGTGCGAAATGTAGGCCATCACCTTAAAAGGTCCTACAGGTCACCTGAGTGCACAGCAAATAGAGTTAGGCTTTTGCTTGGCTTGAAATTTCTGCCCAGCCAACAGTTAGATCTTCTGGGAAGCAAATTAACTCTTTCGGCCATTTAATGTAATCTACTCACCCCTGTGACCATCAGTGGCATCACTACTGTCATTGGCATGGCCAGAGATAAAGAAAGTAGGAGTCACTGCCAGCATTGCTCAGCCGCCTGGGTGATATTTAAACTGAGTACGTCCCAGGTGGCAGGCACTGGGCTAAATACTACGTGTAATCGCTCGTGGCATACGTCTAACGGTGCTATGATGTAGATGATTATAATTTTTTCAGATGAAGAAACTGAGATTTTAAGAAGATATTCTCAAGATCATACAGCTATTAAGCAACAGAGTGAGGATTTAAAGCCAGCCCCGTCTACCAGCAGCTCCCGAGAGCCAGGAAGGTGATGGCAGGAGATGGGCTCCTCCCAGCTCCGAGCTCTGTGGCTTCAGCAACAGTGACTGTTCTGGCCTTATAACTGTAACTTCGGAAGCAACTCTTCAATCTTACTTTAAGCTCTTCCAAAGGGCAAAAACTGGTATTCTCACATATTTTTCTTTTGCCTTCTCACAAATACTTATTATTGAACACTTGAAAGTATATTTTCAAAGAGTTCAAAGCAAGACATTCATACAGACAGAATAAACGTGTCAAAATGTATTTCACTTATTGAGGGAACTGGCATGATAGTGAAGTTGGTTCCAAAAGCATTTTGAAAACTGGATACTTATAGGCATTTCAGAAAACAGGAATTCTAGAAAATGCCTAGATAGATACAAAGGTAGATTAGATACAAATGTCCTACAGGACAATCAAATCATGACCTTGAAGTTATCTTCTCTACCAACTAGAAATCTATAAAGTAACACGTAACCCCACAGCAGTGTTTGGCTCTGATCAAAAGTTAATGTCAAAGCCAAACACAAGTACGTTTTGTTAGATCAGTGGGTTCCCAAACTTTGCTGCATGTTAGAATCACTTGTGGAGATTTAAAAAATCCTAAAGCCCAATGTCCCACCTGTGTTAGCTTCTTATTGTAACAGATTACTGCAGACGTAGTGACTTAAAGCAACACAACTTTTTTCTCTTACAGTTCTGAAGATCAGAAGTCTAAAATGTGTCCACAGGGCTGTGCTCCTTCTGGAGGCTCAGGGGGAGAATCCATTCCTTGCCTTTCCCAGCTTCTAGAGGCTGCCTGCACTCCTTGGCCACTTCCTCCACCCTCAAAGCCAGCAGCACGTATCTGCTCTCTCTCCTCTGACCTCTGCATCCACCTTCTCTCTCTGACGCTGATCCTCCTGCCCCCTTTTATGAGGGTCATTGTAACTATATTCCCCCCACCCCCCATGAGATAATACAGGATAATCTCCCCATCTCAAGATCCTTAACTTGATCACATCTGCAAGATCTCTTTTATCACATAAGATAACATATTCACAGGTTCTGAGGACTGGGTTGAGGACCTCCCTGGGGGGCCATTATTCAGCCCATCACAACACCCCATGCCATTAAATTAAAATGTCTAGGAGTAGGAGCCAGGCATCTGTATTTGAAGGTCCCCAGGTACTTCCAACATGAAGCTAAGTTTAAAACCCACTGCTCTAAATAATGAAAGAATCTCTGAGCGACCCTGTTAAATGCTGCTCCAGTACAACATTCTGCGGACACGTCCTTGACTCTGCTTTATTTCTAAGTTTGGGATAATTTTCTTAACAAACTGAAAAAAATATATATATCAAACAATTCTCAAATTAACAAAGCTCTACTTTGATTCACATCTGCATCGTTTCTTCGTTCTGTCTGATTCTGAAGTGGACACTGCTGTCACAACTCTGTAAGCTGGGTGGGTCACTCTCACCTTTCAGCCTTCTGCAAAATGGAGCATGCGTAACTCATTTCTGTCAGGATGACTTAGGGTAAGCTAAGTGATTGAAATGCCATCTGTAAATACGAGGGCTGCACATGCCCATTGGCTGCTGGAGGGTCAGCCAGTGTCAGGTTTCCACAGCCAAGAATCATGCTCTGTGGACCACAAAGCCTGAAGCTTGTAAATGCTGTTCAAATAACTAAAATGAAAATTACACCCATGCTCACACAGCCACCCATCCATCCTTCAATTATGTCTAACAGCTGAAAGCACACAGAGGGGAACTGTGAAAGCAGTTAATGGCACAGACCTGGGAACCTTGGTGAAGCTCCAAAAACATAAAATCTCTTGCAGTAAACCTATCATCAGTCTGAGTTTACTGCATTTCACCCAGTGCTGATTCCAGAGCCTCAGGGTAAACTTTTCACAAGAAGAGGAAACTGGTGCTGATTTTCGACACAAACATCTAAATTCTTGTCTTTTAATTGAAACAACAGAATATTCCCAAGGTTTGTAACGATCTGCAGGATATACCCGGAGACTCTGCAAGGTCTGAATAATGCTTCTCAGGCTGATGAAAGGGGAAGGTTAGATGCTTAGGGTCCACCATCTAGGCATTTTGGAAAAAAAGGAATTCTAGAATAAGATTTCGTAGATTGGATACAAAACTGGCTAATGTCCTTCAGGACAATAAAATCATGACCTTGAGGTTATCTTCTCTACCAAGCTGAAATCTGTAAAGTAACATGTAACCTCCCCACTTCGTGTAACATCCCCACTTCTGGACTCTTCTCTCTGTTCTGTTCATGTGGGCAAACCTCACTCTCTATGGATATTAAGACTCAACCTGGTTGACAAGTTTCATCAGTTCCCTGTTACTAGACAAGACTGATAATCACAACTGGAATGAACCACGGATCAGGTTTTCCAAAGCAATGGTTTCCCAATCTCCTTTTTTTAAAAAAATTAATTAATTTATTTTTGGCTGCGTTGGGTCTTCATTGATGCACGCGCGCTTTCTCTAGTTGTGGTGAGCAGGGGCTACTCTTCCTTGCGGCGCGCCGGCTTCTCATTGCTGTGGCTTCTCTTGTTGCGGAGCACGGGCTTCAGTAATTGTGGCACATGGGCTCAGTAGTTGTGGTTCGCGGGCTCTAGAGCACAGGCTCTGTAGTTGTGGCTTATGGGCTTAGCTGCTCCATAGCATGTGGGATCTTCCCAGAGAAGTCCCTCCAAATCTCCTTTAAACAGGAGAACCAATTTTTCAAATGAAATCCTATGCTAATATATAAGTGAGGGACTTCCCTGGTGGCGCAGTGGTTGGGAATCTACCTGCCATTGCAGGGGACATGGGTTCAAGCCCTGGTCCGGGAGGATCCCACATGCCACGGAACAACTGGGTCTGGGCGCCACAGCTGCTGGGCCCGCGCTCTGGAGCCCATGAGCCACGGCTGCTGAGGCCCGTGTGCCTGGAGCCCGTGCTCCGCAGTAGGAGAAGCCACCGCAGTGAGAAGCCCGTGCACCACAGCGAGGAGTGGCCCCTGCTCGCCGCAACTGGAAAAGGCCCGCGAACAGCAGCGAAGACCCAGCACAGCCAAAAATAAAATTAATTAATTAATTTTAAAATATAAATATCTATATATAAGTGACAAAATGGAAAACTGTTATCTGAACAGTTGGCACCATTATGCTTCTTAGAAAAGGACATAGTTGATCCTATTTGCCAATTCCATATTTTTTAATTTACCTACTTGCTAAAACTTGTCATCCTACGATCAATACTTGCAGTGCTTTTGCAGTTATTCATAGACATCTGCAGAGCAGCAAAAAATGAATTCACCTAATGTACATGTTCCCAGCTGAGACTGAACAAGGCAGTGCTCTGTCTTCTTCCTTTGGCTCTTGTACTGTCAACAAGTGTCCTTTTTGGAGGCCTATTTAGGGCCACCTTTTTTTTTTTTTTTGCATTTTTGTGCTTTTAGTTGGTAATTTTGCTGTTTAAATGGCCCCCAAAGCACAGTACTGAAGTTCTGTCTATTGTTCCTAAGCACAGAAGTGCCTTACAGAGAAAATAGATAAGCTTCATCCCAGCATGAGTTAACAGTGCTGTTGACCACAAGTTCAGTCATTAATGAATCGTTACTGAATCAACAACATCTCTTAAAGAAAGTGTCTTTAAATAGAAAAATGCATAAAACTAAGTTATGTATTGACTGATTGACAAATAGTTGTGATGAGAGCCTCACGGGAACCTAACCCTAAGTTATTTCTCCTAGGAGTGTTCCCTACTTCAGTGTTTGCCGTGATTTGATAGCTCACAACTATGGTGAATAACAAGAATCAAATGCATCTTTGGAAAAATATCTGGATAATGGCTTAAGTTAGATGGTGAAACTCCAGGGGCCTGGGCAGAAATCAGTTGGTCCCTATAGGGATGGAATAGAGATAGGAAAAGGAGAGGAAAGCGAAAAGAAGGGAGAGGTAGGAGAGAGGAGTCATTGGTAGGAAGGGACTTATTTAGCTCTGGATCAGTAAAGGGCCAAGAGAGCAGACCCCAGCCACTGGGAGGCTGCAACAGTATTAGAGAACAGGAACGCCTAATACAGACCCTTTAGGGTTTCTTGCATTTGGGGTACACGATGACCCTCTCCTTGTGGCTTCCAGCCCTCTCTCAAAGTCTGTTGTGCTCACATGTGCTTCTCATGACTGAGGCTTTTGGGTTTTGTTTTATTTTTGTTCCCATTGGAAATCAGAGATGTGGCTTAGTTTCCTGTGTTCAGCAGAGAGATGCAGAACTTTGTAAGCAGGCAGGATTTCACTCTACCGAGAGAACCATGATGCTGTCAGCCCTCCAGGGAGAATCTTGGGGAAGACCTTGCAGAGTCAGAGGCTTTGGAATTGAACACTCCTTGCCCAGGCAATTTACCTGGCTCTGGAAGGCTGGGAGGGCCCAGGGGACATCTGGGACACTGGCAGAGCTGTTCTGTTTGAGGCAGGGCAGGGTGCAGAGTCTGTCTAAATGTCCTTCCCCTTGTCACCCCTCTACTCTGCAGAACAGAGGATGCAAAGCATGGACCTAAAATACAACAGACTAACAAGCACAGCTCTCTCTTGGACATGTGCCTGGTACATTCCCTGACTATGGATTTAGCTTAACCCATGTATTCCTACTTGGCTTTTCACGAGGATCACAGGACTGTGCCCAGAGCACAGCCAGAGAACCCAGGACTGAGCTGGAGTGGGAAAGGTCAGCCTCCCCTTGGTTGAACGCAGCTGTGTATTTGGTAGCAGCAGAGCCAAGCCCTTCACTTGTCTTCCTGCTTCCCTGTGGAATTCTTCTGGCAATCAGGCTCCCCACTGACCTGGCTTCTTTCCTAGAGGATGGAGCTTTTAATCATATGAAACCAGCCTCTTGAACATTCCAGCAAAGCTTGAGCAGGCGGTGATTTCCCCTGGCTCCACGCACGCGCCAGCAATGCTCCTGCCACCTGAGCCCCTGGATCTCTCAGTGGTGGGCTGGGGAGGGGGGTGCTGGAGAACTTGCTCTGTGGACACAGGATTCCTCCAGACCCTCCTCAGTGGGGAAGGGGGCGGAGAAACAGACAGAGGGGGCTGCTGCTCCTGTGGCACCTGCTCGTTCAGCAGCTCAGGCTTTGCAGAGCAGCTCTTAGCCCTCCTGTGTCACCTGGTCTCTTTGCTTTTGCTCTGGGGTCAGGGATCCAATGACCCAGGACCTCCTTGTTCTGTTTCCTGAGCCCAGGGTGTTTGCTGGCCGTAATTATACACCCACATCACAAACATCTTTTAATTCCCTTTATCTCATGTTTTTTCCTTTCCTAATTTTGTCAAGGCTGATACCTATATTCTCCTTTTGGGCTTATGGACCAACTAATCAGAGGTTATAAAGCTCTGTAACAAGGAAAATTTACTTGCTCCATATAAATGTGTTGGATGTAGGTGGTAACAGATAAAAAAAGATTATTATTCAAAATGTGGTGCTAAGACGCCAGGTGCTGTAAGACTTCCTACAGATTTTGAGGAAGTTACAGTGCTGGTGTCTTTTAATAGCATGAACTGAAAAGACAGAACAGTCAACTGTTTGGTCAGTTCTGTAAAATATCTATTAGGCCATTTGTGTGACTCAGAAGACTATTTAAATCAGGCAAAATAGTCTGACCAGTAGACTGAATGAACACAGACTGGAAGGGACCCAGGTTCTTAATATCTACGTGTAGTCTAGTTACCAAATTTTACGTAAGATATGAATGTCTCTTTCCCCTTCCATCCCTACCCCATCCAGCTGTGTGCATGTCCTGCAGCCCAGCAGCCTGCTGACAGGTGCAATCAGCTTCTCATCTGTAGGGAACCAGTAGGTTGGAGGGCCAGGTTCTGTGGGTCCAGGTGCGGGGACCATCAGCCTGCATCCTGCTTTGAAGGAGACTCAGTTTTCACAGATCTCAGACCCTATCTGGTTGAGTAGGTACAGGACAAGGTAGATGAAGGTCCCCGTGGGATTCTTCCCTGTCTTCTGTCAAACACACTTTGTCTTTAATCAGAACAGCTCATCTAACAAAGACTCTGTGTGGTCCAGAGTGGCCTGTCCGCTACTGGATCAGGCTCGCTCGGCTGCCTGCCTGTGTATCTACAGGGCCAGGTTCATTGAAGAGAGGAGGTCTTTGGTATCCTGGTCTGAAGCAAAGTCACGTCTTCTGGGACTTGGTGGTGACACCAGAACTCCTCCCTCCTCCTCCCTCCCTGTCTGTGACTCATCAGGAATGCAGACCTTGGATCATCAACCCTTTATTCGCCTTCAGGTCTCTTTTCATCACGAATGCGATTGCCAGCCTTCCTGCCACCCACCTCCATCGCAGCCTACATGCCACTGTCAGATTCCTCTTCCTGAACCATGGCTTTGATCAGCATTCCTCCCCTGCTCTAAGGGCTTCAAGTGGTTCCCCCTGCCTACAGAGCACAGACGGCACTGCCTAGCCTGTCACTACAGCCCTCCACAATACGGCCTTAGACTGCTTCCCTGAAACCCATCTCCTACGTCTTTCCTAAAGGAACCTTCCTTTTCCATCAGTTCTCTGTGGGATGCCCAGGGCATCCTCGTACACCTTTTCCCTGGTGTCTTTGGCTCCTCCAAATACTGGGATGCCTCTCACACTCTGCTCTCACTCCATAAAAGTTCTTCAAGAACTAGTTCTTTCTCTAATTAATTCTTAATTAATTCAGCCTGCAGTGACATCTTTCATTGTTTTGTCTTCACTAAGCCTGTTATATGCATTCATTTGGTGCTCCTGGTTCTTTTCAAACTTATCGCATCAATAAGAAATTGGTGAGTGCGTGCTGGCAACTGTAAGGCCATGGCAATGGAATGCTCTTGGGGCTGGTCCCCTTCTTTTTAAAGAGCGGGCATGATCTGGGGTAGGGCAGAGAGGAGGAATAGGAAAGTTCTCAAGGGAAGAAATACCTGGCATTTATCCTATTACAAAGGAAGTTTCCTAATTGGCAAGGCTGCTTTATTTAATAAATAGAATTCTTCACTGGTTTCTGTCAACTATGCATTCTTTTCTAAAGTAAAGGGTCTAATATTACCTCCTCTGTATGTAAAGCTGATGTAAAGCTCTGGGAGGGTGCTTCTGCCCCGCATTCTGAGAAGTGGTCATGGACCTCACGGAGCCATTCACACACGCTTGCCCAGGTGTCCCCAGCAGGGTCCCATTTTTACAGCACAGCCAGCCAACCTCTGGACACTGTGCTGTGGAACATGAGCCAGACTGACTGCTCATTCCTAATTCAAGCCTATGACCTTGGCTTCATCAATACACTAGCCTATATAAATGAGCCAGGCAGCAGCAGAGCACTGCGGCATTGATATAGGAGAAAGCCTGCATATGTAATGAAGAGAGATTCTGTTCTTCCTAACACCAAGGCACGAGAAAGCCTCTGGAGCTGAATTCCAAGAAGCTGCCAGCTATGATAAAAGGGGCTCTTGACTACAAATCCGAATGCCTGCTCTCTGACCCTCTTGATATGACTGGGAAAAGTGCTTTGTTCTTGGTGGTGGTTTCCTCATCAGTAACTAAAGGTTTGTTTTGTTTTGTTTTTTCTGATTATCTCTTGGGCCTCTTTAAGCTCTAGAATTCTGTGTATCTGAATCATCTTTGTGCCCAAGACTGAACTAAAAGAACTCCTAATGTTTTCCAATATTGACTTGCTGTAATCACTACTGCAGAAAGAAGAACATGCATTTGTGGAAATCCATGCCAACAGTTTCACTGCTTTGAAACAGTGCTCACAGTTTGTCTCTGCTTAAAGTTTAAGGCTTGTTTGTTTGTTTAATCTGAAATGACAAAATTGTTGGCTCTATTGGTATCAGTCGAGATTCTTGACTGCAAGCAACAGAAATCAAGTCTGGTTGATTTAATATGAGAAGGAATCCATTGGAAGATTCTTTGAGATCTCAGATTCAGCTCTGAGAACTGAGAACCAGGAGGACAAAAAGGACATGTAATGAAGAGGCTGATTTGTTTTTTATGTTTGACCACTGCAGACTCCCACCCTTCTTCCCTGCTTGCTCTACATGTGGGCAACCAAGTTAAGAAGACCCATGGGTGCTGTAAGCCTCCGCTGGCAGCCAGGAATCTCAAATTCTGCAGTCTCTAGCCCAACCCCTCCACTCCCTACCCACAGTAACGCCCCATCTTGGTTGCCTTCTCATCAAACCCAGAATAAGCCTTTCCCTTTTTTCATACCTGGGAGGCTATGACTCAGTGTTGACTTCTAACAATACTGTGAAAACTGCATGCCAATAACCTTTACATATTAATCCAATCTTCATGATGCTGACTCATGAATTTAAGAACTGCTTTAATTTGTAAAAGCAAAAATGTCACTGAAAAGTTATTTGTGCCAACCTAGCTTTTGAAGCCTAGTCCACAGTTGTAGGGAACGTTTAATGAGGCTCTGGCTGTAGCAGCTTTTGTTTTAGAAGAAGAACTTAACCCCCCAAAGAATTCTACAGCCTTTGTTTTAGAAAAAGAACTTAACCCCCCAAAGAATTCCTCCGCTTCTTCCTTGCTTAGTTGGGTCTAAGCATGCTGTGGTCCTCTGAGTCTTGGCAACCTTGTATTTTCTTTCTTACCCTGAGCCACAAGTAGAGCACAGATACTGTTTCACTTAGGGGGCATTTTGAATGTGTGACAGGGAGCCAGCCAAATTGTCACACAAGGGAGGAATAAGCCATATTATTCTCGGTTGGTTCATAGCAAATTTGGTTGGAGTGAGAGTCTGCAAATGGAGACAAGAAATGGTAATGTAATGGAAAACATATTTGCATAAATGCTTGTAATTTCCCAAATCTCTATGGGAGTGAAGAAAATACATATATTCTGTTGAGATCTCTGGTGCTCTCTGGAGCCCCTCTTTTCCTTCCTTTGCTCTTGAACAAACCTCATAAAACATCTCATCATGCCAGTATCTCCAGAGGCCTAGGGGGTGGCGGGGCGGAGGGAGGCTGGAAGAGACCCTGGTGCCTAGAGTCACACAGGGGAGAGCCTGGCCTGAGCTGGAGCCTCTTGCTGTGCCAATCCAGCAGGCAAGGCCTTGGAGGAACTCTGGGCGTTCTGTGAGGAGAGAGAAAATTGCCAACGCTTTTGCTTGGTGTAGGTTTTCCTTTGTAAGTTTTATCAAGAGGTACTAAGACCATCTAGCCTTTGGGTTCCTGTGGGCAGTTCAGGCCTTAACTGTTTCCCACTTCTCTAAGCTCCAGAGGCCTGACCTGGTAAAGGAGTCCCACCAAAACAGGCCCTTGACCTTCCCAGTAACCCACTCGATCTGCCCTGCCCGGCAAACCAGGGCCCCTTGGCCAGATATCTCCAGACACCTGGGTTGGAGATAAAAGTTTATTAGAACACTGCCACGCCCCATCATCTATGGTGCTTTCATCCTACAAGCAACAGAGCTGAGTACTGTAGGGCCACAAAGCCAGAAATATTTACTATCTGGCCCTTTACAAAGATAATATGCCCACCCATGGCCCCACGCTCTGCTCCCATCAACCTGCTTGCCTTTCCCTGCAGATAAGGCTCTGCTCCTTCCTAGGTTTCCCTAGGAGAGGTCTCCCTAGGTTTGTCCATGTGGCTAACTCTTCCTTCTCCTTTAAGGCTCAGTGCAGGCATCAGTTGCTCCAGGAAGGTTCCTATGGATCCCAGAGTGAACTAAATGCTTTTGAGGGGTAATGATTACATATGTTTACTTAATGCTCTCAGGCTTAACACACGCCCTGATACAAAACAGGTGCTCAATAAAGTGTTCTGTATTTGTGCACTAGATATGCACTGTTCCATCATGCTGCCATCGGGCGCACGAGAGTAATGGCCAGTGGTGTAGAAGTGGTTTGCTGAGAATTTTAATGGCAAATGCACTTGGGCTTCAAGATTGTCTAGCCTGCTGTCAAGCACAATGAACTTCCAGGCTTGTCTCGGACCCCATCCTAGGGATGTTAGCCAAGGAAGCCACAGTTCCGATTCTTGTTTTAACTGTCACAACCCCACAGTGATAGGCCATGATGCAAAGGCCCTAGGACTGTTGACAGAAATGTGCCGTGCTCCCTCTTTGAGAATGCCAAGGGCAAGTTCTCCCTCGGGTTTTTCCAGAACAGTTCTGATTCTGAGATCCTATTAGATGTCACCTGCCCTAAGCTCTGCAAAGCAACCTTCTATTTTGGGTTGGATTGTCAGAAATACAGCTAATGTGGAAAATTGCTTTCATGAACCATTCACCAGGGAAATGTCTAGGTATGGATTTCTTGGTGTAAAACGACTGAACATTTCCACATAAATATGCATGAGTCCAACTTACCAGAGTGCTAAGTGATTAGAAAGATGGCTCTTAGCTCAACTGTACCTCACACTACAGTGTACAATGGCAGGAAGTTAGCTCATCTTTATCTTAAAACCGGGTTAAATGATGGTCTAGAAAAGGACAATAAAAAAGATGAGAATTCATGGATTAATATAGAAAATGATCCTGGAAGAAGTTAGACTAAGTAATTCCCTTTGTGACTGCCTTGTGATCCAATCCGGATTATACCTTGGGATGCTTGCATATGACTAATTCAAATTTAGCTTTTAAGGGAATTGTTGTATTTGATATATAATATGATGCTGTCCTAGTAAGGAAGTAAATGCCTCACTCCAGGTTAAAATGATTCCAGCAGGCAGGGTTTGATTTCTCTGGTCCTGCTGACTGCCAACTACACAGGCATTAAATATCTGCAATGTAACCATATCTTGGCCCTTTTGTTCCCCTCCTTCTCCTCCTCCTTCTTTGCCACTTCAGACACAATGAATGCTAAAACTAGAAGACAATGTATAGTTTGTCTAACCCAATGCTTTCATTTTACAGATGAAGGAAGGAAAAAAGATTTAGAGGTGAAGTGCCTTGTCAGAGATCCCTAGTACATTTCAGGGGTAAGACTTGGACCCATATGCCCTGGCTTCTGAGCTGATATCTTCTTTATGACATCATGCCCCTGCCAAAAAGTGGATCGAAGAGTTAAGCAGATGAAAACTACATCAGTCAGAATTACTGATTTGAAGCAATGGGAAAATATGTGATTGGCCAGGAGATAAATTAATTCATTGTCAGTACCTCCTGATTACCTCAAGGATAAAAGAGAGTTGGAAAAAATGTGGATTTTAATTATCCATGAAGACTAGATGATAGTCATTTAGCTCGGATGTGTCCCTTAACATTTGCCGGTGCTGAGTAAGCAGGCGCCATCTCTGAAATGAAAGGCATTCCATGAAAAAGCATGACCCCTGATAATTAAGGTAATGGGGCATTTTTATATACTGACTTGAAGCTCAAGGATTTCTGAACCCTTTAAAAAATGAAAGAAGCCCAACGTAACTCGTCTTACTGTATTTCAATACAGTGCAGTATCAGAGGAACCCACTGACTTCCAGTGCTGCTTATGCTTTTTTTTTATTAGTGGAAAACTTTAATTTAAAAAAGTGTTAGCTATACACCTTCTCAAGAGCATTCCACAGAAAGAAGCACTACACTGAACTCCTGGTGGCAGGAGTTAATGGGGCATCTTAGCAGGGATACATGTTTCTTGAGGGAGTGAATTTTTATCCATTGTTAAATAACCTTTGGCACCAACAAGGCTCTGTGTGTCCTACTGGTAGTGGTCCTTTTTTCTTCTTGTAATGCTACAGAACATTCTCAGTGTAATTTATAACAAAGAGAGATACAGATAATGGCTCACATAAGCTCCGTAATATTTAAATCATGGCAATAAAACTTGGCAGACAGAAGGTCAGAAGTTTGTCTTGACAATGACCATAGCCATCTAGGTACCTTCTTCCCAGAATAAAGCTTCCTTCATTAATATTCTTTTCAGTTTCAACAGATTTAACATTTCACAGTGTACCTAAGCCTGGGGCAACTCTTCTCTTCCTCATCTTTGTCCCCATCATTCTTTTTTATTTTTTAACATCTTTATTGGAATATAATTGCTTTACAATGGTGTGTTAGTTTCTGCTTTATAACAAAGTGAATCAGCTATACATATATCCCCATATCTCCTCCCTCTTGCGTCTCCCTCCCACCCTCCCTATCCCACCCCTCTAGGTGGTCACAAAGCACCGAGCTGATCTCCTTGTGCTACGTGGCTGCTTCCCACTAGCTATCTATTTTACATTTGGTAGTGTATATATGTCCATGCCACTCTCTCACTTCGTTCCCATCATTCTTAATTACTAAGAGTTTTAATATCTTGTTTCAAATTAACATCACTGTTATTTTTATTGCTCACTGATCTGCTGCAGGGGCCTACAGACAGTCTTACACAAAGCATTTGTGCTAATTTCTAGTCTGGTTCTCCCATTTACTACGTGCCTCATTTTGGGTAGGTCATTCTACCTCTCTGAGCCTCCCAATGGAAAAGTGAGAGGGTTGGATTAGATTATCTCTAAATTCTCTTCTAGTAGTCGTAATCTCGAGTATTCACTGATGTGTTGTATGTTTCTATTATAATTCTAAATTACAGGTAAACTATTTTAAGGGGATTTTTTTTGGGGGGTGAGGGATAAAATCCATTGCAAAAAGATAAAGCAAAATGACAAAATCCATGGTGGAGATCTGAATTTGGAAGGAGAACAAAATGGAATTTTCTATATCAGTCAGCATTTGGAAGAGGTATTTGGAGATGCTCCAGGAAGGACTGGAGTTGCCAGTAGCATACAATGCAAGCAGCTGCTTCTCAGTCGGAGGCCTGTCCCGGTCTCCCTTCCTCTTTCCTCTTTCCCTGTTTTTCTCCCAAGTTTAAACAGGTGAAAGAATGTGAGAGGAAATAAAGGCATGGTAATAAATTGGGGGCAGGAGAGGCAACGGTGAAGCAAGATGGGAGTAAAACCATCCCCCACCCCCAGTTCTATGCAGAAAGAGGAAATACCGCAAAGGAAGGCCCTGGCCCTGAGAGCTATTTCAGGACTTTGGCAGCTGACCCATAGGAAGGGTGGTCTGGTTTCCACAGATTCCACACAACGACAATCTTGTCTAAATATTTCATATGGTTCCTGTCTGTGTGAGAGTCACTGCCTTGATGACAGAGTTTGACTGGGTGCTTTTTCTAACACAGGCAGGTAAGGAAGAGAGAGCTGTAAGAGTCTTTGTCCTTGATCACATAGAAGCCTCACCTAACCCCCCCTCACATCCCCACCTCAAACATCCAAGCCAGCTGAACAAGTCCATCCCAACTCCCACACAACCTGCCCAAACCACATAAAACAGAACATCCAAGACCATGTCAAAGAAAACATCATCCCATGGCACCCCTCTTTCCCCACTTTGTAAATTCAACACACTTTCACAGCAAGATGTGAGCTCTCTTTCCCCTCTAGGACCAGTAGGCTTCAAATGGAATTCCTGCTCATAAAGGCATTTTAATAAAATGTTATTAAATAAACAAACTAGATATCCCATGTAATTTTATCCATAACCGGTTACAAAATGCAGGATAGTGCCTAATTCTGATCTACCTCTAGAAAGAAGAAAACCAGGAACATTTGACTTAATTTGTGGCACAATGATTTTGATTATACATGACAAGAATTTCCTGTCCAAATGATTAATCAGAAACTGAAATAGCTCACTGAAGACTGTCAGTCCTTGTTCTTTCCCTGGAGATGTTTCAGCAAAGAATAATCACCCACCCACTTCTCTGCCTGAAAGCAAGAGTCATTCTGCTGGAATCTATGCATTAGCAGCTATGTTGCTATCCCCATATCCCTCCCCACAGTAGGCACTGTGGTTGACCACCACGGGATCACACAACCACACACTGGGTCTGCACCTGGACCCTGCCGACGCCACTGGCAGAGACTTCATCTTTCAGGAAACTGTAGGGAAAAAAGAGTGGGACATGGGAGATACTTTTTTTCTGGAGTCTTACTTTCCTTAGAGAGAAAATCCACGGAGCAAGACCATATTTATTTGTATTAATTGATCAGTCAACAAAATATGCAACATACAAGGCATGGTAAACAAAGGCAACAAAAAATATGTCACGGTTCCTCCCTGCCTTCAAAGATCTGGTTCCTCCCTGCTTCCAAAGATCGTACACATTTGTAAAACTATGACCAATAGTAAAAAGTAGCATATGCTAGGGGACAAAGGATTAGAACTAAACTGAGGGAAAGTGCTTTACAGGTGATGGAAGTCACTCCTCTTTGACACATGCTTCAGGAGGACCACGCCATCAACAATGGTTCTCCCAGGCCTTTCCCCTCTTGCCTTTGGCTCTGGCTGGAGCAAAATGCTTTATTTTCCAAACAGAAAAATGATGGCTAAATTGTTTGCATCTTTGGATCCAAAATGTATGGTCAACTTGCTCTCTGTCTCTCTTTCTGTCTCTGTCTCTCTCCTCTGTCTCTCTCTTCAAATCAGAATAATTACAGCTAAGAGTTTTGTGAATTTTCCAGGCTCCTTAAGGGCCATGGACTGGCAAGAATTCCAGTAGAGGTGATGTTCAAAATAGTTAACGTTTGGTACATGAGCCTCAACCAATCGGAACAGACTTTCACCAGGATACTGTCCAATCAGAATTGAAGCCAGTCATGATCCATACCTGGTTGTGAACAAATCTTGATCTTCTGCTCCTGGATCTTCATGTTAGATATCTCTGTGATGAGGTCTTGACAGATTCTGCTTTTCTCTAACACCTAAGTTTGCACTGTATGTGTTATTTAATGAGGTTAATTAGGTTGATTGACTCCCTCATTAAAGAGAGAGGCACACCAATCAGAAAGTTGGTTGTGAAGTTCCTCTATCACGCTGCCCTCCCCCGGACCCTACCCCATCATTGAGGCTTCCAGGCTTCAGGAAAGTTGACTGAGGGGGTCGCTTTAACAAGACCTTCCGTTTTATTTCTCACAAACAAAAGAATCTGACTTCTTCAGAGCCCATCTCCACAAACTCCTCCCAAGTGAGCATATAACTAAAGGACTCCAGGATGCTTTGGCCATTTGGTATAATCAGATTCCCCCATGCAAAGAGGGCCCCATCTCCTTAACTATGCCCTCTCAGTGTAAATTCTGTAAATGAACTGTGCAGAAGTGTAGAACTGGTCTGCCAAAGCATTTGCATGGTCCCAGACAGGCTGCATTAATGAGGGGTGCTGTGGTCTGTTCTGCTCTGTGGGGATTCTCTCTCTGCATGGACCTGCTGCCTGCTGGAAGGTAACGTGTCTCTTTTATAACAATAACCAGCAGGGAAGCTTTGAGGCAGCCCTTGTGATTTGGGTGCCTTGAGCAATGAATGACACAGTTTCTCCCTCTCTCTCTCTCTCTCTCTGTAGCATAATTATAAAGTGCAAGCTTATTAGTAATGATTATGTATCTCTACTCTTTATCCGCACACTTTCGAAAGGAGACATGCAGTTCGTGCTTTCCACATCTCATTCACAAACAGCCTGCAACTGATTTCATGTACAATCTGGGTTAAGTGGAATGTCTTACTATATTGTTTATTTAATAACCTTTCTGCACTTTGCAAACTTAGTCAACCACAGCTAATTCCTACCTAAGAGCAGCTTCCCTAAAGTACCCATTGCTATGCATACACTACATGCATAATTTGACTTTATTCAATTGAATATAATACATGCACACTTCCATTTGTGCCAATCTAATCTCCACGTGGCTTTTAAAATCTGACCTTGCTGCTCACTCTTTGTGTGAAATTATAGTCATATTTATTCTATTTGGCATTGGAGCTAAGGATTGTGACTCTTTATTCTAGGGCTGGAAGAAAGAGGTATTTGATAATAGAAAACAAAATTATACTCTTAAAGTTCACTGTGATAACTAAACTCAAAACAATATCCTAAAGGTCAAAGCAACTGTATTTTGGAGACTTAAAATAACAACCAATTAAGCTTCAAAAACATTTAGCTAACCTATAAAGACAGTTTCTAAAAAAGAATGAAAGTAGTTATGCAAAATTTCCAATATATTTTATAGTCTTACAGTCTTTAAATTTAAATGAAGTTAAAAGGATACACTTCTTGGGCTTCCCTAGTGGTGCAGTGGTTGAGAGTCCGCCTGCCGATGCAGGGGACACGGGTTTGTGCCCCGGTCCGGGAAGATCCCACGTGCCACGGAGCGGCTGGGCCCGTGAGCCATGGCCGCTGAGCCTGCGCGTCCGGAGCCTGTGCTCCGCAATGGGAGAGGCCACGACAGTGAGAGGCCCGAAAAACGAAAAAAAAAAAAAAAAAAAAAAAAAGAAAAGCCCAAAGTTCATGTAGTTTTTGTGAGGAAAATCTATGAGTGTGGTTTAGACACAGTGAATTTCACGTAATGGGATAAAAGGAACACACTTATAGGCAGGTGGAATTGCATATAAAATCTGGCACCAGATATTTACTAGATAAGAAGTACTGTAAGTCATGTCTTGCTGGAATTGGCCTCAGAGGACATCAGCACCTGGAATGTGCCTACATCAATCCCTCAGTGGAGGGCAGACACCACAGGGGCACCGTCCTCCACACACACACACTTGTTCTGAACACTGAACAGCTATTATACTCACTATGCTGGGTTCTGTCCCCATTCAAGACAGCATGGTACAGTACTTGGTGACATTCCTGGCAATTTGAGAATTCCTCACGGCTTCCATGGGGTCATTAGAAGTCATCCCACTGCCCTCTGTAACCTCCAGTTGTTTCCACCTTCCAGGAAGTTTTTGAAGCTTCCTCTGCTGAATTTATTTTTAGGTTCCTTTACTGGTATCCAATGATGCCTGAACTTGAACAAACTCAATTTTAAAAGGCCCCGCATTGTAGACTTTGACCTTCTGGGAGTGGGGAGCTGTGTGGCTGTCTGCTCCAGGCCAGCTCCTCTGAATTCAGCTTTGAGAAGGAACGCCTGGGGATGGGAATGTGGGCAAAGGAGCAGTCTTACTAAAGGCCTTGATGGGGGTGACACATCTTCATCGGTAGTGCTTAGAGGGATCTCTAATTACTCTGACACATGCAAAAATGTCTTCCCCTGCCTGTGCCTGTGAGATAATAGAACTATCTACTAAGGTCAAAGAGAGCCCGGGAGCTCAGTTCGGCTGGTGCAGCCTTAGAGCAAAGAAGGCAGTGCTGATGTCTGTGACCTGCAGAATCTGAGGGAGAAAAGGCCGTCAGAATAGCTCTGGGAACCCTTGAAAGCCTGAAAAGAGGATACTATTTTTTTTCTTAGTCTAGCCAAACTGCAATGAGTCTTCTTTTGTGACTTCTCAACAGTCAAATGAATATATCAGATCTGCTGTTCTCAAGGCTGGAGTACTATCACTTTCCTTTCTTTAATGCCATTTGGGTTGACCATTTCCTCTCCTTTACTGTTATTGGCACACGAGAGTTTAAACTTTCTCCCTGTCCCTCATTTAACAAATTACACTGTGTATCAGGAGTAACAGGAATAAATGAGAAGTAGTGAGTCTCGAAAGATACCTTTAAGGAATGTTACGGTATCTATCAATCAAGAAGGGCTGTTCCTTTATACCTTAATTTGGGTAGTATATTTCCATTGGAGTCAGAAAGAATAAAAAATGTTTGTTAATATAAAATACAATCAGAGATCTTTCTCTTCCCCTTTCCCTTTCTTTCTATTCTTGAACAATTCAATCCTAAAGCCATTAGGTAGGTATCCATATGCAGAGGAGAAAGAGGGGCCACAGTAGCCTAGAGTGGGGTGTCAAAGCTCATACAGAGAGAGGGGCAAGATGGTAAGGTGGTGGAGTCCACGAGGGTGAGGAGGGCAATCAGGTAGGGAGATGGGTGGCCCAGCACCAGAAGTCAGAGCATAAATAGGGTGAGAAGGGCATCCCCAAGGGCAAGGGGAACCTGGTATAGGGTGTCAGAGCCCAAGCAGAGAGAGGAAGCTATCTTCAGTGATGGGAATTAACAGCAGTGATGGAAATTGTGTACATACGGGGAGACTGATCATATATATTATTGTTAAGAGTAATGGGAGCCTGGCTTCTCACTGTCAGAGAAGGGCATTACAGATATGAAAAGGAAGGGAAAAAAATGCACCCAGTGGTGTTGGACTGGAATTAGAGGCATCAGGATGAATTCATAGCTTTCAACGTATAAGACAGCTATAGAAATTACCATAGTGATAATTATATGTGTGTATGTATGTTCTCTAGCTCTGTCCACTGGGAGGACCTAAGAACATGATACCTCTATAGCAATGAGCCACCCTAGTGCCCAGATCTTGGCTTCTAGATACCATTTTAAAACAAGTAAGAGCTGATTCCAGTCAAAGCAAGTACAAATGGAGTCTGCAATAACTTGTTGTGCCAGTAAGCAAGGAAATGTTGAGACAACAACAGGGCGTGAAAAGAACACAAAGGCCAGCTTGAAGAGGCTTCCACTGGCCACAACAGAGACAATTTGAGCATCAAAATAAATAATGATATAACAGGTTATAACAACTTGAATAAAGTAAGAAACAAGTTCATACTGAAGTAAATGAATAAATATACTGAAAGCTGGAGGAAGAACAGAATATTCACGTGGTTTCAAAATCCTTCCCCCTAAACGCTAACTACAAAGGGGAAGAGAGCAACACTACAGTGGAGAATCATGGCAGATTCAGAGAAGGGTGTGCCTACTTTAAGCTCTTTTGGTAATTTTATATCCATGAGTCCTCCTCTGGGTGAGTAATTGCAGAAGAAGACAGTTCCTGAAGGGGAAAAAAAAACAAACCTGGTAATCCTTGATGTTAAGCATCCTATTTTCACAAGGCCAGGCTGACGCAAGACAGAGGTGTAGGGTGTAAAATTCAAGGAGGCCTTACTCTCAGAGCCACCCTGTGTTTGCACGACCCTGAGAGTGACAGAGAATCCAGGGCCTGAACAAGGAGGCCGACTCCGGGCTCAGGAGTGGGGGCTGGATGAACAGAGGTTCACCCCAGCTCACCAGAAGCAGACAGAACCAGTTTAAAACCGGAGGTTGAAAAGAAACCAACAAAACAAAACAAAACGAAGCTTGGGGGACATGGCAAAGGGTTCAAGCAGAGCAACCAAATCCGTCATCCCTTGGAAGAGGTGAGCAAGTGTCTGGGAAACGCAAGGCCCAGCCACAGAGTGAGAGCAGTGTTGAAACGGAAGGAAGGCAGAAAGGGAAGAGCCAAGAGGGCGTGGGCCGCACTGGCCCAGGGATGTCCTGTGGACCTGGACTGAGACACCAGGCACTTCTCTTTATGGGACTTGGGGACATTCGTGTGGGGGCTTAGGCCTGATCAATTCGACAAAAGAGAGCAAAGAGACTCTTTAAGCCTCAATTTCCTCATACGTAAAATACAAATAATATCTTCCTTATCTGACTGCTAGAATTAAAAAGGGTTATTGTTTCCAGCTTCTCCGTTTTACAAGGTTCCCACCATCATGGTCCAGGGAAGCGGGAGGGTGTGGGTCATGCAGGGGTGGGAGCCATTTCTGTCCTTTTAAAATTTTCACCTAATATCAGTGAGAAGGTCCTCAACCTCAGACAGAGGAATCAGATGTGTGTGTGCACACGTGTGCGTGTGCGCACTTCTGTTTAAATCTTAGCCCAATTAAGTGCGTGTTTTGATGCCGCTGGTTAAGGTTGAGAGAGGCTCTCCCTCCATTTGGAATGTCCCCTCTTCCCTTCTCTCCCCTCTAAAACTGTGAGCTGCTTCAGCACGGGACTGCCTTCCCCCCCAGCACCTGCCACAGTGCATGACAAAGAGAAAAGCCTATTAATCACTTACAGAATAAATGAGGAGGAGAAATTCAGGGTCCAGAAAGAAACCCATTCAAAAGCCTAATATTAAAAAAAAAAAAAGGATTTTCCTAATGTAATCATAATTTTTAACTAGGATTCACATTTCAATGCCTCCTGAGGTTGTTTTTTCCCCTTGTTCTTCTTTTTTCATTTAGAAAGCTGTCATCTCCTTTCCCTAAATAAGTTTAGAACTTTCAAGTTGGGTCACTAAATTAGAATTTTGCTGGGGTGTCTGAGACCTGTTACACACCTGTGAGAATAACAGGCCAGTGGAGACAGCCAGGCTTTAGAGTTTGAATCCTAGACCTGCCATTTACCACCTGTGAGACTCTGAATGAATCACTTACTCCAGCTGCACCTCCATTTCCTCACCTCTAAAGCGGGAATAACATTTGCCTCATTATGTGGTTAAGGTCAAAGTGGGTTCTGCAGTAAGCTTCCGTGATCACTCCACTTAAAATCCCAAAACCTTTCCCCACCCCAGTCCCTTTCCCTATTTTATTCTTCCTCACTGCACTATCACCTTCTGATATACTACATAATCGACTTACTCATTTTGTTCATTGGCTGTCTCTCCTCACTAAGATGTAAATTCTATGAGGACAGAAGAGGATGTAATCTGAGAAGAGGAAGTCTCTTGGGACCAAGGCTTATGGGAATTCTGTTCAGATCCTGAGTCTCGGGCCTCCAACCTGCCCCTGGGTGACTGGGTCACATCGGATTGCAGGCCCCGAGGAGGAAACAGCCTTGACACACTCCAGGACCTCATCCAGTTCTTCCAGAATAGAGGTTCTCCAAGTATAGTCCATAGACACCCTTGGAATCCCCAGGACCATGTCAGTGGGTTCACAACATCTAACCAATTGTCATAATAATAATACTGAGGTTTTATTTGCCTTTTTACTGTATTGACATTTGCACTGACAGGGCAAAAGCAACAACAGGTAAAACTGCTAGTGCCTCACTATGAATCAAGACTGTAACAAACTGAACTAATCGTTATTTTCATTATAGTAAAACTAAACGGAAATAAAATAAAATTCCAGTTTCACTTAAGAATGTCCCTGGGACGAAAAGACAACCCTCAGAATGGGAGAAAATATTTGCAAATGAAGCAACTGACAAAGGATTAATCTCCAAAATTCACAAGCAGCTCATGCAGCTCAATGTTAAAAAAACAAACAACCCAATCCAAAAATGGGCAGAAGATCTAAATAGACATTTCTCCAAAGAAGATATAGAGATTGCCAACAAACACATGAAAGGATGCTCAACATCATTAATCATTAGAGAAATGCAAATCAAAACTACAATGAGATATCATCTCACACCGGTCAGAATGGCCATCATCAAAAAATCTACAAACAATAAATGCTGGAGAGGGTGTAAAGAAAAGGGAACCCTCTGGCACTGTTGGTGGGAATGTAAATTGGTACAGCCACTATGGAGAACAGTATGGAGGTTCCTTAAAAAACTAAAAATAGAACTACCATACGACCCAGCAATCCCACTACTGGGCATATACCCTGAGAAAACCATAATTCAAAAAGAGTCATGTACTACAATGTTCATTGCAGCTCTATTTACAATAGCCAGGATATGGAGGCAACCTAAGTGTCCATCAACAGATGAATGGATAAAGAAGATGTGGTACATATATACAATGGAATATTACTCAGCCATAAAAAGAAATGAAATTGAGTTATCTGTAGTGAGGTGGATGGACCTGGAGTCTGTCATACAGAGTGAAGTAAGTCAGAAAGAGAAAAATAAATACCGTGTGCTAACACATATATATGGAATCTAAGAAAAAAAAAAAAGGTCACGAAGAACCTAGGGGCAGGATGGCAATAAAGACTCAGACTTACTAGAGAATGGACTTGAGGACACGGGGAGGGGGAAGGGTAAGCTGGGACAAAGTGAGAGAGTGGCATGGACTTATATACACTACCAAATGTAAAACAGATAGCTAGTGGGAAGCAGCCGCATAGCACAGGGAGATCAGCTCGGTGCTTTGTGACCACCTAGAGGGGTGGGATAGGGAGGGTGGGAGGGAGGGAGATGCAAGAGGGAAGAGATATGGGGATATATGTATATGTATAGCTGATTCACTTTGTTATAAAGCAGAAACTAACACACCATTGTAAAGCAATTATATTCCAATAAAGATGCTAAAAAGAAAAAAAAAAGAATGTCCTCGGTAAAGCCACGAAAGTCATTCATTTTGAAGAGCTTGACTTGGCTGCACATGTGTTTTTAATGTTACGTGTGACACAACAGAAGTACACGTAAAGGGGGAGCACCTTCTGCCGCGTTACCTAAGGGTGATGGTTGTTTTGAGGAAAAGCACCTGTATGACTGAGTTGTTAGTTGAATTGGATGCTTTTTCTGTGGAACATCATTTTTTACTTGGAAAAAATGACTGACAGGCAAATGACAGTTATTCAGACTTGGAGATCTGGCATGTTCTCAGAAATGAAAGAAGTGAAACTGTCACTTCAAGAAAAACTGACAGCGTTTGTTGCCAGTGATAAAATTTGACCTTTCAAGTGAAAATTGAACTTTGGAAAACTTGTTCCTGGCACCTTGAGCTTCATAGCATCCCAATTCTTAACAACTTTTCTGAAGAGATCAAAGTTGATATTAATCATTGTGACTTTCAGGTGGTGGGTAATAGTGTGCTGACATTGGCATGGGTTAGTAAACCAGTATTTTCAGATGACTACAAAGTCATGCATGGGTCAGAGATTCATTCAAAGTGCAAGAGAGACTTTTTTTAAAGATTTTAAAATATTTTAAAAAGAGATTAAAAAGAAGTTTTAATGTAACAGAGTATGGAACCTTCATGGATATGGTGTCAGAGTCCACATTGCAACATTCATCAAGAAAAATACCCCCAATTCTCTGAAAAGAATACTCTTTCCTTTTCAAGTACACATCTGCATGAAGCTGGATTTTCTTCATATACTTCAATCTGAACAACATATCACAGCAGAATGAATGCAGAAGCAGTTATTAAATTCTTTCTTTAAACCAGACATTAAAAAGACCTGCAAAAATGCATAATGCTACTCTTTTTTATTTTGCTTAAGAAAATATAATCGTTTTTCATAAAAATATTTGTTGACGAGACTTCCGGGAAGATGGCAGAAGAGTAAGACGCGGAGATCACCTTCCTCTCCACAGATACACCAGAAATACATCTACGCGTGGAACAACTCCTACAGAACACCTACTGAACGCTGGCAGAAGACCTCAGACCTCCCAAAAGGCAAGGAACCCCCCACGTACCTGGTTAGGGCAAAAGAAAAAACTAAACAGAGACAAAAGGATAGGGACGGGTCCTGCACCAGCGGGAGAGAGCTGTGAAGGAGGAAAAGTGTCCACACACTAGGAAGCCCCTTCGCGGGTGGAGACTTCGGGAGGCGGAGTGGGGGAGCTTGGGAGCCGCGGAGGAGAGCACAGCAACAGGGGTGCGGAGGGCAAAGCGGACAGATTCCAGCGCAGAGGATCGGGCCGACCGGCACTCACCAGCCGAGAGGCTTGTCTGCTCGCCCGCCGGGGCGGGCGGGACTGGGAGCTGAGGCTCCGGCTTTTGTCGGAGCGCTGGGAGAGGACTGAGGTTGGCGGCGTGAACACAGCCTGCAGGGCGTTGGTGCGCCGCGGCTGGCCGGGAGAGAGTCCGGGGAGGGGTCTGGACCTGCCGAAGAGGCAAGAGACTTTTACGTCCCTCTTTGTTTCCTGGTGCACGAGGAGAGGGGATTAAGAACGCTGCTTGAGAGAGCTCCAGGGACGGGCGCGAGCCGCGGCTAAGAGTGCGGAGCCCAGAGACGGACGTGGGACGCTAGGGCCGCTGCTGCCGCCGCCAGGAGGCCTGTGTGCGAACACAGGTCACTAGCCACACGCCCTTCTGGGGAGCCTGTGCAGCCCGCCACTGCCAGGGTCCTGGGATCCAGGGACGGCTCCCCGGGAGAGCGCACGGCGCGCCTCAGGCTGCAGCGTCACGCCGGCCTCTGCCGCTGCAGGCCCGCACCGCACTCCGTGACCCTCCCTACCCCCCGGCCTGGGTGAGCCAGAGCCTCCGAATCAGCGGCTCCTTTAACCTCGTCCTGTCTGAGCAAAGAACAGACGCCCTCCGGCGACCTACACGCACAGGCGGGGCCAAATCCAAAGCTGAGCCCCTGGGAACTGTCAGAACAAAGAAGAGAAAGGGAAATCTCTCCCAGCAGCCTCAGAAGCAGCGGATTAAAGCTCCACAATCAACTTGATATACCCTGCATCTGTGGAATACCTGAATAGACAACGAATCATCCCAAATTAAGGAGCCCTGTGGATGAAAGGCTCTTGGTGCTGCAGCCAGGACTCAGTGCTGTGCCTCTGAGGTGGGAGAGCCAACTTCAGGACACTGGTCCACAAGAGGCCTCCCAGCTGCACATAATATCAAACAGCAAAAATCTCCGAGAGATCTCCATCTCAACGCCAGCACCCAGCTTCACTCAACGACCAGCAAGCTACAGTGCTGGACATCCTATGCCAAACAACTAGCAAGACAGGAACACAACCCCACCCATTAGCAGAGAGGCTGCCCAAAATCATAGTAAGTCTACAGACACCCCAAAACACACCACCAGACGTGGACCTGCCCACCAGAAAGACAAGATCCAGCCTCATACACCAGAACACAGGCACTAGTACCCTCCACCAGGAAGCCTACACAACCCACTGAACCAACCTTAGCCACTGGGGACAGACACAAAAAACAACAGGAACTACGAACCTTCAGCCTGCAAAAAAGGAGACCCCAAACACAGTAAGATAAGCAAAATGAAAAGACAGAAAAACACACAGCAGATGAAGGAGCAAGATAAAAACCCACCAGACCTAACAAATGAAGAGGAAATAGGCAGTCTACCTGAAAAAGAATTCAGAATAATGATAGTAAGGTTGATCCAAAATCTTGGAGATAGAATGGACAATAGAATGGACAAATTGCAAGAATCAGTTAACAAGGACCTAGAAGAACTAAAGATGAAGCAAGCAACGATGAACAACACAATAAATGAAATTAAAAGTACTCTAGATGGGATCAATAGCAGAATAACTGAGGCAGAAGAACGGATAAGTGTCCTGGAAGATAAAATAGTGGAAATAACTACTGCAGAGCAGAATAAAGAAAAAAAGAATGAAAAGAACTGAGGACAGTCTCAGAGACCTCTGGGACAACATTAAATGCACCAACATTCGAATTATAGGGGTTCCAGAAGAAGAAGAGAAAAAGAAAGGGACTGAGAAAATATTTGAAGAGATTATAGTTGAAAACTTCCCTAATATGGGAAAAGAAATCATTAATCAAGTCCAGGAAGCACAGAGAGTCCCATACAGGATAAATCCAAGGAGAAATACGCCAAGACACATATTAATCAAATTGTCAAAAATTAAATACAAAGAAAACATATTAAAAGCAGCAAGGGAAAAACAACAAATAACACACAAGGGAATCCCCATAAGGTTAACAGCTGATCTTTCAGCAGAAACTCTGCAAGCCAGAAGGGAGTGGCAGGACATATTGAAAGTGTTGAAGGAGAAAAACCTGCAACCAAGATTACTCTACCCAGCAAGGATCTCATTCAGATTTGATGGAGAAATTAAAACCTTTACAGACAAGCAAAAGCTGAGAGAGTTCAGCACCACCAAACCAGCTCTACAACAACTGCTAAAGGAACTTCTCTAGGCAAGAAACACAAAAGAAGGAAAGGACCTACAATAACGAACCCAAAACAATTAAGAAAATGGGAATAGGAACACACATATCGATAATTACCTTAAATGTAAATGGACTAAATGCTCCCACCAAAAGACACAGATTGGCTGAATGGATACAAAAACAAGACCCTTATATATGCTGTCTACAAGAGACCCACTTCAGACCTAGAGACACATACAGACTGAAAGTAAGGGGATGGAAAAAGGTATTTCATGCAAATGGAAACCAAAAGAAAGCTGGAGTAGCAATTCTCATATCAGACAAAATAGACTTTAAAACAAAGACTATTAGAAGAGACAAAGAAGGACACTACATAATGATCAAGGGATCGATCCAAGAGGAAGATATAACAATTGTAAATATTTATGCACCCAACATAGGTGCACCTCAATACATAAGGCAAATACTGACAACCGTAAAAGGGGAAATCGACAGTAACACATTCATAGTAGGGGACTTTAACACCCCACTTTCACCAATGGACAGATCATCCAAAATGAAAATAAATAAGGAAACACAAGCTTTAAATGATACATTAAACGAGATGGAGTTAATTGATATTTATAGGACATTCCATCCAAAAACAACAGAATACACATTTTTCTCAAGTGCTCATGGAACATTCTCCAGGATAGATCATATCTTGGGTCACAAATCAAGCCTTGGTAAATTTAAGAAAATTGAAATTGTATCAAGTATCTTTTCTGACCACAACGCCATGAGACTAGATATCAATTACAGGAAAAGATCTGTAAAAAATACAAACGCATGGAGGCTAAACAATACACTACTTAATAATGAAGTGATCACTGAAGAAATCAAAGAGGAAATCAAAAAATACCTAGAAACAAATGACAATGGAGACACAACGACCCAAAACCTGTGGGATGCAGCAAAAGCAGTTCTAAGGGGGAAGTTTATAGCAATACAAGCCCACCTTAAGAAGCAGGAAACATCTCGAATAAACAACCTAACCTTGCACCTCAAGCAATTAGAGAAAGAAGAACAAAAAAACCCGAAAGCTAGCAGAAGGAAAGAAATCATAAAAATCAGATCAGAAATAAATGAAAAAGAAATGAAGGAAACAATAGCAAAGATCAATAAAACTAAAAGCTGGTTCTTTGAGAAGATAAACAAAATAGATAAACCACTAGCCAGACTCATCAAGAAAAAAAGGGAGAAGACTCAAATCAATAGAATTAGAAATGAAAAAGGAGAGGTAACAACTGACACTGCAGAAATAAAAGAGATCATGAGAGATTACTACAAGCAACTCTATGCCAATAAAATGGACAATCTGGAAGAAATGGACAAATTCTTAGAAATGCACAACCTGCCAAGACTGAATCAGGAAGAAATAGAAAATATGAACAGACCAATCACAAGCACTGAAATTGAAACTGTGATTAAAAATCTTCCAACAAACAAAAGCCCAGGACCAGATGGCTTCACAGGCGAATTCTATCAAACATTTAGAGAAGAGCTAACACCTATCCTTCTCAAACTCTTCCAAAATATAGCAGAGGGAGGAACACTCCCAAACTCCTTCTACGAGGCCACCATCACCTTGATACCAAAACCAGACAAGGATGTCACAAAGAAAGAAAACTACAGGCCAATATCACTGATGAACATAGATGCAAAAATCCTCACCAAAATACTAGCAAATAGAATCCAACAGCACATTAAAAGGATCATACACCATGATCAAGTGGGGTTTATTCCAGGAATGCAAGGATTCTTCAATATACGCAAATCTATCAATGTGATAAACCATATTAACAAACTGAAGGAGAAAAACCATATGATCATCTCAATAGATGCAGAGAAAGCTTTTGACAAAATTCAACACCCATTTATGATAAAAACCCTGCAGAAAGTAGGCATAGAGGGAACTTTCCTCAACATAATAAAGGCCATATATGACAAGCCCACAGCAAACATCATCCTCAATGGCGAAAAACTGAAAGCATTTCCACTAAGATCAGGAACAAGACAAGGTTGCCCACTCTCACCACTCTTATTCAACATAGTTTTGGAAGTTTTAGCCACAGCAATCAGAGAAGAAAAGGAAATAAAAGGAATCCAAATCGGAAAAGAAGAAGTAAAGCTGTCACTGTTTGCAGATGACATGATCCTATACATAGAGAACCCTAAAGATGCTACCAGAAAACTACTAGAGCTAATCAATGAATTTGGTAAAGTGGCAGGATACAAAATTAATGCACAGAAATCTCTGGCATTCCTATATACTAATGATGAAAAATCTGAAAGTGAAATCAAGAAAACACTCCCATTTACCATTGCAACAAAAAGAATAAAATATCTAGGAATAAACCTACCTAAGGAGACAAAAGATCTGTATGCAGAAAATTATAAGACACTGATGAAAGAAATTAAAGATGATACAAATAGATGGAGAGATATACCATGTTCTTGGATTGGAAGAATCAACATTGTGAAAATGACTCTACTACCGAAAGCAATCTATAGATTCAATGCAATCCCTATCAAACTACCACTGGCATTTTTCACAGAACTAGAACAAAAAATTTTGCAATTTGTATGGAAACACAAAAGACCCCGAATAGCCAAAGCAATCTTGAGAACGAAAGAAGGAACTGGAGGAATCAGGCTCCCAGACTTCAGACTATACTACAAAGCTACAGTTATCAAAACAGTATGGTACTGGCACAAAAACAGAAAGATAGATCAATGGAACAGGATAGAAAGCCCAGAGATAAACCCACGCACATATGGTCACCTTATCTTTGACAAAGGAGGCAGAAATGTACCGTGGAGAAAGGACAGCCTATTCAATAAGTGGTGCTGGGAAAACTGGACAGCTACATGTAAAAGTATGAAGTTAGATCACTCCCTAACACCATACACAAAAATAAGCTCAAAATGGATTAAAGACCTAAATGTAAGGCCAGAAACTATCAAACTCTTAGAGGAAAACATAGGCAGAACACTCTATGACATAAATCACAGCAAGATTCTTTCTGACCCACCTCCTAGAGTAATGGAAATAAAAACAAGAGTAAACAAATGGGACCTAATGAAACTTAAAAGCTTTTGCGCAGCAAAGGAAACCATAAAGAAGACCAAAAGACAACCCTCAGAATGGGAGAAAATATTTGCAAATGAAGCAACTGACAAAGGATTGATCTCCAAAATTTATAAGCAGCTCATGCAGCTTAATAACAAAAAAACAAACAACCCAATCCAAAAATGGGCAGAAGACCTAAATAGACATTTCTCCAAAGAAGATATACAGACTGCCAACAAACACATGAGAGAATGCTCAACATCACTAATCATGAGAGAAATGCAAATCAAAACTACCATGAGATATCATCTCACACCAGTCAGAATGGCCATCATCAAAAAATCTAGAAACAATAAATGCTGGAGAGGGTGTGGAGAAAAGGGAACCCTCTTACACTGTTGGTGGGAATGTAAATTGATACAGCCACTGTGGAGAACAGTATGGAGGTTCCTTAAAAAGCTACAAATAGAACTACCATATGACCCAGCAATCCCACTACTGGGCATATACCCTGAGAAAACCATAATTCAAAAAGAGTCATGTACCAAAATGTTCATTGCAGCTCTATTTACAATAGCCCAGAGATGGAAACAACCTAAGTGTCCATCATCGGATGAATGGATAAAGAAGATGTGGCACATATATACAATGGAATATTACTCAGCCATAAAAAGAGACGAAATTGAGCTATTTGTAATGAGGTGGATAGACCTAGAGTCTGTCATACAGAGTGAAGTAAGTCAGAAAGAGAGAGACAAATACCGTATGCTAACACATATATATGGAATTTAAAAAAAAAATGTCATGAAAAACCTAGGGGTGAAACAGGAATAAAGACACAGACTTACTAGAGAATGGACTTGAGGCTATGGGGAGGGGGAAGTGTAAACAGTGACAAAGCGATAAAGAGGCATGGACATATATACAGTACCAAACGTAAGGTAGATAGCTAGTGGGAAGCAGCCGCATAGCACAGGGAGATCAGCTCGGTGCTTTGTGACCGCCTGGAGAGGTGGGATAGGGAGGGTGGGAGGGAGGGAGACGCAAGCGGGAAGAGATATGGGAATATATGTATATATATAACTGATTCATTTTGTTGTGAAGCTGAAACTAACATACCATTGTAAAGCAATTATACTCCAATAAAGATGTTAAAAAAAAAATATTTGTTGACATGTAATGGCTTTATTATTTTAAGTGAATATGTTTAAAATTCCCTGTTTTAATTTCTAATATTAATCTTTATATAACCCTCATAAACAAAAGCTTTTCTGGGTCCTCAATGAGTTCTAAGAATGTAAATGGGTCCTGAGACCACTGTTCCAGAAGATGTAGAAGCATGGCAGGAAAGAAAGAGCATGACCTTTGGAACACAGTGCTGCTTTTTGATTCTGGAATTTCCACTTACTAGCTGTTGATTTTTGCCTACTTAGTTAAACTCTCTAATGCTTGGCTTCATCTTGTGTTGAAGTAGGGATAAGAATACTTACTTTCCGTTTCCTAAAGATAAGAATTTATGAGGAAATTCTTGAGAAGAAACGTGAAATGTAGTAAGCAATTTAAAGGTTGAACTCCTTCCTCCTTTTTCTTCTTTAGACCCAAATAGAAAGGTCAAGATCACTCAGTAAGTCCTTTCTGCACACGTCAATAGACCTGGATGTTTAAGAATAGTTGGCTCCACTAAGAGTGAGCCAAAAGCAATCAAATTAGAAAACAAAACCGAAAAATTCATGGAGGACCCCAAACCATGGGCACATCTGCTCCCTAGAGCACTCACAGATGGTCTCCAAGATCAGCTGAGTGATTTGCCCCCAGCCTGGTCTTTCCAGTCTCAGCTTGTCTTCTGATTGGGATCGCATTTTGTCCTTGAGTCTCTGTCTCAAATTGACCAGGTCTTCCACAAGCCCCAGTTTGCCTTCTGGACATGACACTTGATCTGATCACTCCAACTTTCAGCAGCTCTGTCCACAGGTCCCCACTATGCTGGATCTACCAGTAATGGAATATCTCATCCCTGCTGGACCCCAGGCTAGCACCACTCCAAACAGGACCCTCTCCTAAAATTCCCCTAGGATGAGAGCTCAAACCTCTATCTTCCAGTCTTTTGTTTCAAAATAGAATTTTAGTGCCGAGGAAGTTGAACTTGTGCTGTGTCTTTGCAGCTGCTCATCCACAGGAATAAGCAAAGGACTTCCAGGCAAGACTTCAGGCTCCATTCAGAAAATCCACCAAGATCCCATTAATGACGGGATCATGTGCATAATTGTGAGTGTATCTTGTAGAAAGCTTGATCATTGGTGAGGATGTTCTGGCTCCTCTTTGCTCCCTGGGGAAAGGGATTATTTCCATTTTCATAATCCAGAGGAATGCTCAAATGCATTAGCTTTTAGACTAATGGTCAGGGTTTCCTGGAAATTCTTTTCCATAGCTGCAAGGCTAGTCTGGATTCCAGACATTTTACATCTGATCAAATGGAGTGAATCGCTACCCTGGGAATATTTTAATGTGCCTGCTTATTCACCATGGAAGTAAAGAGCTTTAATCTGCAAAATGCAGAGGGCATGAGCATAGGAATAAAAGCAGTGATGAAGAAGAGTGAGAAGTTGTGGAAGAGGGAAGGACAGAAAAGGCCAGAGGGAAGGGATATCTCTCAATCCAGAGTAAGGAACATAGTCAAGAGTTGTACGGGGCTCTTAAAGTGTCACTCTGTTGATGAATTTTTGGCTATCACATATTCACTACTATATAGAAGCTCTTAGTAATGCAAGTTTACATGACCGGTGTAGCCTGCCTTTTTTGCATCACTCCAAATTTGACAATATCCAGGGTAAATTTGACGAAAGGATGTCTCTGAGATGAGAAGCCAACTTTCTAGCCACAGACTCTTACCATGGTCTGCCATCAACCCCCATGATCATTTTATTTCTCATGCCCTGGTTGTCTCATCTATAACACTGGAGTGTTTAACCTACCCTCTGCTGTCAACCCTGCTAGTCACAGTCATCAAAAATCAACGACCGCCGTTTTGAAGTTAAAAGTTTCAGGGTGATGGTTTAGAAAACCATGTTGTTCAGTTTCAGCACAAGAAACTGTCAGGGCCCAGACAGGATAACAAGTCTTATCCCTGCCTCCTGAGTTCCTCTCTCTGTCTCCTGCACAGGCTGGTAGCTTAGGTTAGCAGCTGTCAAATCCTAAAGAATTTCCTCTCTTAAAAAAAATATATTCTTTACTCTTGGCATCTGAAAAAATAATCCCCACATTCTTCTTAACAAGAGCCACCTCTGGAAACTGCTTCCCAAGACTGTCCCACCTCAGTGATGACATCTTAATCCAACCCTTTTGCAATATCAGAAACCGGGGTGTCTTCCTGGACCCTTAGAACTCTCTCATCTCCCAGCATCTAGCATTGTGTCAGCACATAGGAAGTTCACCTGTTCTCTGTCTCTTTTTTTCTCTCCATACGCACACACACATGTACACGCACACACACGTGCGCGCGCACACACACACACACACACACACCCTTAAATTCTATCTTCCTCAAGACTTTTGCCTGAACTTACTGTCTTCCTCCGCACTTTGATGCATGTTTCTACTCTTTCTGTCCTAACTGCAAAATAAAACTATATTTTTATATCCAATACCACTTTTCTCTGAATGTGTTGTTCTTTTTCCAAAGCCAGCTGTCTCTCGAGTACTGGTCCTGGGTTCGTGTGCAGTCTCTGAAGATGTCTTATCCATAGAAAACAAACTCTTCTGCTTTTGAACAAACCTAATTCTCAGAAACACAGTGTCCTATTGGTAAGATTTTTTAAATTCCTCATTAGCTCTTGGAGCTGTGCTAATTCCTTGAATTTTTCCTCAACCTCCACCTAAGAAAAATGCTTAATTCCCCATTTAAGAGAGACACCCGGGCTTCCCTGGTGGCACAGTGGTTGGGAGTCCGCCTGCCGATGCAGGGGACGTGGGTTCGTGCCCCAGTCCGGGAAGATCCCAAATGCCGCGGAGCGGCTGGGCCTGTGAGCCATGGCCGCTGCGCCTGCGCGTCCGGAGCCTGTGCTCCGCAGCGGGAGAAGCCACGGCAGTGAGAGGCCCGTGTACCGCAAAAAAAAAAAAAAAGAGAGAGAGACACCCATTTAAAATATCTGCTCATTGATTAAATGCCTCAAGGCTTCTATGGTAAAAATTCTGATTCCAACCCTTTGATCAGGGTTTACTTATGTTTCACTGAGAATCCTAGGCCAGGAGGAACCTTACCTGGGGGAAGGGGAGGAGGCTTTTGAACAGCTCACACTAGCAGTAGAGACCACAGTGGATCCATCTTTTGTATATTCATCCTGTATATTCCTACTGTTCAGTCTAGTATACGAAATTGACTTACCTTAGGTATTCGACTGCTAAAGCTCATGGTCAGGTGCCTCTGAGAATCTGTGGATAAAGCACAAGAACCCTAAAAACTCACTCTTGCTGCTTCTCCCTTGTTGGTTCCAGATGCCAGTTACTGTGTCAGATTGCCCTTTTTAGAGGGACAGGGGTAATCTCCCTAAACAGCACTTAGATCCCTCCCTACTAGCTGAGAAATGCAGAAATTGGAAGGAGAAACAGGACAGTGATTTCAAATAATTTAATTAAGAATCTGGTTCTGATACTTGCTGCAGGACTTTGGGCAAATTGCTTAATTTCTCTGTGTCTCAGTTTCTCCATACGGGATTAAAGACATCCTCCTCATAGAAGAAGCAGTAATTCATGCCTACTATTATTATTACCAACATTAACAACAGTAATAACTGCAGCAATACCTTGAAGTACCCAATGTCATTGTGTGATGTTAGCAATCTACACCAAAATCAAGAGCCTCTGCTAATGCTGCAGTATCACTCTCTCCATAGAGTACAAGTCTGGGGAAAACGTAGATACTCTGGCCTTTATCATTGGAGACTCTCCATCGAGCTAGTGTTCCATTATCGGCCCAAGTACTACCTACCCAAATGTTATCAAGCATGACAGACGGCAGGGTTTGTAATTAACGTGCCCATATACAATCAAGATTAGATTCCTGAGAGATGCAATGCAAGACATAGTCAATCAGATATCTGCATTTTATCCTGCCTAAGATTTTGTCCCAGAACTTTGCTGGTTTTTGTAGACTGCTGAGTTGGGCTGGGCCTGAAGAAACCTCAAGGCCCTTTTTCCCCTCCTCTCTTGTGTTTTAGGCCAGAGTCAGCCCAAACTCCAGTTTTCATTCTCTGGATGTCACTCCTCCTATTAGTCATCCAGAGCAAAGGCACATATACTTACCCTTGAACTAGGAAGAGCAAAGAGAAGAAATTATGAGACAATCAGGGAATTTTAAATATTGACTGAGTAATAGGTGATATGAAGGAATTATTGTTAATTTGGAGGGAGATTATGAAAGTGGTATGTGTTTGCTTATTTTTAAAGAATTCTTATCTTTTAGCAATGCTTACTGAAATAAGGCTAAAATGATATTATATTGAGATTTCTTCAAAATAAACCTGAAGGTGGGGAGGATATGGTTGATGTGGGTAAATTTTTTTATAGTTACTCTTACTCTAATTTTGCATGTCTGAAAGTTTCCATACTAAAAAATTAATAAGGTTGATATATAAAAGTCAATAGTTTTCCTATTTGCCATCAATGAATAAATAGAATTTGAAATTAAGAACACAATATCATTTATATTAGCACCCCCCAAAATGAAATACTTATGTAAAGTCTAACAAGGTATGTACAAGATCTATATGAGGAAAACTACAAAACCCTGATGAACAATATCAAAGAGGAACTAAGTATATGAGGAGGTATTCCACATTCATGGATAGGAAGATTCAATACTGTCAAGATGTTAGTTCTTTCTAACTTTATCTATAATTTCAATGCAATCCCAATCAAAATCCCAACAAGTAATTGCAGATATTGACAAACTGATTCTAAACTTTATACAGAAAGACAAAAAACTCAGCATAGTCAACGTAACACTGAAGGAGAAGAACAAAGTTGGAGGACTGACACTACCTGACTTCAAGACTTACTATAAAGCTACAATAATCAAGATAGTGTGGTACTGATGAAAGTATAGACAAATAGATCAATGGAACAGAATAGAGAGCCAGAAATTGACCCATATAAATACAGTCAACTGATCTTTGACAAAGGAGCAAACGCAACACAATGGAGCAAAGGTAGTCTCTTCAACAAGTGGTGCTGGAACAGCGCGACATCCACATGCAAAAAAATGAATCCAGATACAGACCTTCCATCCACCCATTATAAAAATCAATTCAAGATGGATCACAGATCAAAATGGAAACACAAAACTATAAAACTCCTACAAGGTAACATAGGAGAAAATCTAGATGAGCTTAGGTTTGGCAATGAATATTTAAATACAACACCAAAGTCAAAATTCATGAAAGAAATAATCAATAAACTGAATTTTATTAAAAATTAAACACCCACTCTGCAAAAGACAATGTTAAAGGAATGAGAAGACTGGGAGAAAATATTTGCAAAAGACCCATCTGTTTCTAGACTGTTATCCAAAATATATAAAAAACTCTTGAAATTCAACAATATGAAAACAAACAACCCTATTAAAAAATGGGCCAAAGACTTTAACAGACACCTCACCAAAGAAGATATACACATGGGATATAAGCATATAAAAAGATGTTCCACATCACATGTCATCAAAGAAATGTAAATCAAAACAACAGTGATAGACTGTTAGAATGACCAAAATCTGTAACACTGTCACTGGAACAGTGAAAACATCAAATGCTGGCAAGGAGCAAGAGGAACGCTCATTCATGGCTAGTGGTAATGCATAATGGTGTGAAGAAACTGTTGGAAGACAGTTTGATGGTTCCTTAGAAAACTAAATGTACTCTTACCATATGATCCAGCAATGGCACTCTTTGGATCTTTGGTTTTTACCCCAAGGAGCTGAACATGTATGTGTCCACTCAAAAACTTGCACATGGATGTTTATAGCAGCTTTATTCACAACTTCCAGCACTTGGAAGCAACCAAGATGTCCTTCAGTAGGTGACTGGATAAACTGTGGTACATCCAGACAATGAAGTATTATTCAAGGCTAAAAAGAAATGAGCTCTCAAGTCATGAAAAAACATGGAGGAAACTTAAACGCATTTTACTAAGTGAAAGAAGCCAATCTGAATAGGCTACACACTGTATGACTCCAACTATATGATATTCTGAAAAAGGCAAAACTATGGAGACAGTAAAAAGATCAGTGGTTGCCAGGGCTTAAGGGGTGATGACACATAGGCAGAGCACAGAGGATTTCAGGGCAGTGTGAAAATACTCTGTGTGATACCATAATGATGGGTACATGTCATCATACATTTGTGCAGTCCTAGAATGTACAACATCAAGAGTGAATCATAATGTAAACTATGGACTTTGGGTGATTATGATGTAACAAATGTAACACTGGTGGAGATGTTCATAATGGGAGAGGCAGGGGCTATATGTGAAATTGCTATACTTTTCTCTTAGTGTCGCTGTGAATCTTAAACTGCTCTAAAAAATGTCTGAATTTTTTTAAAAAATCAAGTTAATAAGGAATAAATAAGTGAAAATAGTTGTATGGACTTATTTTCCCATTATAAGAATGCTAACTATTCATTGAAAACTTTTTCAAATATTTCAGTATAAAAAATACTGTAGTAAAAACACCTTGAAAACTTACAGAGATAAATATTATCAACTCATGTTTTCCTACTGAAATGGCACAAATGCTGCTGAGTTGATGAGCCATGCTTCTTTTCCAAGCTTAGCTTCCAGATCTCATAGAATTGGGGGAGAAACAGATACTTGTAACATGCAATGAAGACGAGGATTTGATGTCCAGTTATTCTAGAATAGGCTAAAAATTATACAGCTAACCTTGTTCAATGGGAAATTAATCCAGTTGTAGTTTTCCAAAGTAGGACATTTTGGTTTTATTTTCTTGGGAGGAAAGAGTTGGCATTTCATTCATGCAGGACCAAAAAAGAAGGAACACTACTGTATTTATCAATTTGAATAAAAACCAGTCCAATGTAGGTAAGTCATAGTTATGAGGACAGGAATAGGCAACTGTTATCTTAAAAGTCCAGCTTCAAAAATCTCCTGGAATGCTCAGAAAATGTCAGCACAAATTAAGTATCAACATCAGGAGTATGTTACGTTAAGCCCTTAGAATTAGCAAATATTTAATTAGTTCCCAAAGAGCCTCACATTTCTTCCTAACCTGTACCACAAACAAAAGTGAGAACTAGTTCAAGTTAAACAGAGATTTGGATTATTATCAGATTACAACACTCTGGATAAATTAACCTATTTAATTTCATGTTCTTTAAATGAGTAGAATCAAAGACTTACTTTGATCAAAAGAAGGGGTAGCATTTAAGGGGTAGCTGAGAGACTTAAAAGGAGATAGAGGACCTATACTAAATAAAAGGAGATAGAGGACCTATACTATATACTGACTTCTGTAATCTGTCCCCTCTCATTTTAAAATTTGATTACTGACCACTTTGCCTAGAAAATGAGCTCACTATCCTTTATAGTTTGTGCTAAAGTGAAAGGGAGAACTAAGATTTTTGCTCTTCCTTTCTTCTTATTCTTTTCCTACTCCCCTCCCCATGTCCCAGTGGCTGCTTTTTTTTTTTTTTTGATCATCAGAGAACAGAATCTATTTTTATTAAGTTTTTTTAAGATTAATTAATTAATTAATTTTCTCTTTGGCTGCGTTTGGTTTTCGTTGCTGCGCGCGGGCTTTCTCTAGTTGTGGCGAGCGGGGGCTACTCTTCGTTGCAGTGCACGGGCTTCTCATTGCAGTGGCTTCTCTTGTGACAGAGCACGGGCTCTAGGTGCGCGGGCTTCAGTAATTGTGGCACGCAGGCTCAGCAGTTGTGGTTCGCGGGCTTAGTTGCTCCGCAGCATGTGGGATCTTCCCAGACCAGGGATCAAACACGTGTCCCCTGCATTGGCAGGCAGATTCTCAACCACTGCGCCACCAGCAAAGCCTTATTTTTATTGTTTTAAAACATACTTCCTACCTACTCTCTGGATAATTTTTTTTTTTTTTGCCCATTTTGAGCTGGCTAGACACAAGGTTTTGTTCCCCTACCTTCGTAAGGATTTTAAAATCAATATTAAAATTTGAGGGGGAAAAAGCAAGGTAAAACAGTTGCCAAACTTTTGTTCAGAGAATACAATCATCCAGTCAAAGCATAATTTTCAAAGGGTTGAAAAAGATGACTTTCATACAACTATAAAATGAAGATGTGCAAGAGATTTTATTCAACTTATTGACTAATGAGGGAACCAGTAACATGTTAAAACCAGTTAAATCCTAGCAGTGCTAGGACTGGCTTTCTATTGACTGATCTAATTTATATCTTTGTAAGGACAGATATCAACTTGTAAATTTTGGCTGAGTAGAGATGTAAATAATTTCTCCCTAGTGGAATAGATAACCCCAAACATTACATTTAAACGTAACTGAACATGAACCAGCTTTATAGCTAACCCAGCAATTTATTAAATCGCCTATGTATACGCAGCTTTCCAAATGCCCTTTGGACCGGTTTTAACATCTTGACCGGTTGACATTTTGTTTCTTACGTATCAGCATGTCACATTCAGACAAAATCTAGGGAAGAATAATCATTCCTAAGTAGTCTACCAGTAACTGTATTTTTTTATCCAGTTATGCTACCTTTCAAATACATGTAGAGGAGGATAATAATATTTGCTATTACGATCACTGCAATATGCTGCAGCGATCGAGAGCATTGGTTCTGGAGTCCAAACCACCTATACTATTTAGTAGCCATAGGATCCTGAACAAAAATTACTTAACTTCTTTGGGCCTCATTTACTATATCAATAAAATGGGGCCTGTAATAATACCATCTCATAGGGTTATTGCAAATATTAGGGGAGATTATAATGTAAAATGCCTAGAACAATACTTAGCATATAGTAAGCACTCAATAAATGTTAGCTATTATTATTATCATACTGACTAGTGGAGTCGTCTTGAAGCTAGATTCTAGTTACTAGAAATTATTTTACATACAATGGCTCCATGGGAGAACTCAGTCACCACCCAGAAAGAAGATGCTTATTGTTCATGTTGCCTGGAGCCAGACCCTCTGCTGTCACAGACTTTGGTCAGAAACAGGCCTCCTGTCTGTTTCATGCATTGGCTTTGAATCTTTGCCAGGACTTTCAGGAAAACAGAAAACGGATTTGTAGCATTTATGAAACTAAAGCCTTATCTGAGTTCCCAGGGCTGGTTTGTCACATGGAAATGAGCTGTTCGTCGCTTTATCCCCTTGATTTCGCCTCCAAGGATCTGGTTCAGGGCACTGCTATTTCCACATATTAAAACTTGGTGAGGATTCTCTGGTGTCTTTGTAACTCGGGGTGACATATTTGTTTGCCAGCACTTCCAAGCACTGCATTGTCATTCCATCTTAGTGGCAAGAACAGTGAGCTTGGCAAAACATTCTGAAAGCTAAACTTTGAAAATCATTTGTTTGTCAGGTAAATGGGTGGGTTTCTTTTTGTCTCCTGGATTGGTTTTTTGTTTTATTTGTTTTGTTTCTCCGTTTGGAACCAAATAAGGTCTAAGATGGTAACAAAGAATTGGAAAACCTCTCCATGTAGGACTGTGGGATTGAGTGAAAGGAAGAGATTGTGCTCTTATTCCTAATGTGACCATGAAAGAGAAATCTCACTGTACCTCAATGTTTACTCCTCTTTAAATCCAGTGTTCATCACTCTTACTATCTTACTCCCCTCCCACCCCCTGAGCCCCCGTCAAAGTCTCCAAAGGGAGGAACGAGATGACACATGGGAGAATGCCTTGCAGTCCTCCTCTGGCACACACGTGGATCGTAAATGTGAGACGGCAGACTGTAGAAAGCACAAGGATAAGGCTCATATCTGAAGTACCACTTTGAGGAAGAAAAAACTTCACCAAGTGAACTGGGAGTATCCTGTGTGAAAGTCAGATTTATCCTGTGATGACAACATACCCAGCAAGGACAAACACTCCTGAGCACACATAACACTGATCCAGACTAGCTCAGCTTATATGTTGCAGACTTTGGTTTTGTGGCTGCTGCAACTTCAGATTCTGCCCTTCGTCTGTCTCGTCACCTGGCACAAGCAGCATCAGTAGCTTCTGTGGCAAAATGATCAACAGGCTTCATGTTTGGACCATTAGAAAAGCTTTGTAATTTTTTCAATCTGTTTTGACTTCAAAGCAACATCTCAAGTTAGCTTGTTCTTATCAGACCTGAAAAAATTCATTTCAACGGCATTTATTTCACACTCAAATAATCATAGACTTTTAAAATTGCTATGTGTTGTCACCTGTATGATTTTTATGCCAATTTTATTATTTTAACCCTGTTAATACATAGGACAATCTACCTTATGACAATCTCAGGAGTGCATTTGAGCAAAAAGGAGAGACGGCTTTCACTAGGTTTGTGTTATGAATGATACACTTGCATGACTGAAATATACGGCAATTTCTCTGAATACAGTGTAGAATGGAAATCCACACAACCAGCTCTCAGTAGTGGATCACCCAAATTCTGAAATGGTGCTTTTTTTTTTTAAGGTGGTAAAATGGTTTGAACTAGTAACCGATTTTTGCTCCCCCGGCATTTCCTTCTTCCTCTTGGCCCGTCCCTGTCCAGTCAGCTTGGCATTTCTACACACATGGCCTCAGGGCAGGTGTGAGAAAGCAGACAGCAGAGAACAGAGAAAAGAGGAGTCACCTGAGGGCATTTGAGTCACAACAGCCAAGGGCTTCAGGGAGCCAGAAAGGACAGATGTGCACAAGCAATGGATTTGGAAGAATATTGTTGAGGTAGTGTCTCAGCCTGGAAACTGGACAGGCACTCCCTGGGCTACAGGAAGGAGGGAAGTTGAGCAGATGTAATGAGAGCTTAGGTGCTTCTATACCTCTTGTGCTCTGTCCCTGGCAAACCAAGCCTCCCGTAGGTGGGTTGTGAGGGGCAGGGATGAAAATCTCAGATAGGTTTGGGATGATACTGGGAATTAGTAAAGGCCTGTGCCCTTTCCTGGGTAGAACCCTAGAGAGGAGGCAAGTCCAAGAGAATGTGATGTACCTGGACCAATGCGGCCAGAGCATCTCACCAAGTATCCAGCATGGAGGTAGAGTCAATGTGAAGGACCCGGCAGGGGTGACTCAGTATTGACCCGCAGGTACTGATGAGATGATGGATGATGTTGAAGATCTGTCTCAGCATGACCTGCCATCGGCCAGGCCTCGGCACTCCACCATTGCCATGGAACTCAAGCCTTATTCCAGGAAATGAAGGGAATGCTGAATTTATTGTGACGTTTTTCTGATACCCCAGCAGAATGAAATCTTTAAAAAGTTACATGGAGTTCTATAAAATAAACATATTTCTTGAACACTGAGATGGTACACTGACCTCTGTAACTGGCCCAATTATATTTTCATCTTTTCCTCAATTGTACTGCCTTCCCTCCCCCAAGTACCAAATACCCTCATAGTCTCTCCTGTTAAAATTTTTATATTAGAGGAGGAATTGCTAGATCCTTACACCAAGATAAAAGTGAATGATAAAATTTAAAGTATTACCTCACCCAGAGATATTTTCACTTTGGCAAGGATTCAAAATTTAGGTCACAGGAGAAAATCCATAATTGTGGGATGCCAGCTCTCCATTAAATGGCAGGAAGATGGTTTCCTAGGAGGATCTATCTCTTTCCAGGGTTCCAAGGTCACCCTGAAGCTTGACTCTCACCTGTTAAACTCTTCTTAGAGAGCAAAAGCAGTGTTTCTCAACTTTTTTTTTTCATTATCACTCCCCCTAAGGAGCCATTTTAGACACTTTTTTCTAATTTCTTCCTTGAAATTTTCACACTGCAGAAACATTATTAAGAGCTATTCTTAATGTAGTTTATGAATACCTGTGCTTTACATATAAAAAGGCTAAGAGGTTTCTTTTGCTCTCCCACAAATCAATTTTTGCTCTATTGGGGGACATACAGGCTTCATGGAAAATTCACTCTGAGTCAGTGCAAGGCTGGGACCACAGAATGATGATCAATGAAAGGGGCCTACTGCCCTCCTCACTGTCCCCACCTCCACCATCATTCTCCAGCTTTGAAATGACTCAGGCTGCACATAAGAAAGACGAAGAACTTTCTCATACTATGAGTACTCACTGCCTCAGGAGATGCAATGAATATATTCCTGGGAAGTTGAGGAAGAGCTGGTTTTTATTCTTTGAACTTGTTAAAAACTAATCCATGTTTGAGGCTGGGCCAATGGAATTTGAAGCACCTGACTCACACCAAAGTGTTCCTATAAACAGTGAGCCAACCCAAATCCTTTTAAAATGGTATCCTCTGGCCTTGGTGAACCCTTCCAACAATTGCCTTTTGTAACAGTAGCATGATACGGTACGTTGTTTGAGGAGCACTCATAATGGCTGTGTATACACACACTGTAATTATAAGAAGCATAATAATATCTCACGTTTATATTGCTTGCTTTCATCTTAGTGAATCCCAAAGCATTTTACACATTATATCATTATTAATAAAATAGATAAATACGTTAATGAAAGCATTCCTCTTTCTAAATGTATGTACTATATAACAGACTGAATTCACAAGTCTATTACTATGAAAAATGTGAGCAATCTGATTAGCACTTGTAAAAGAGTTGAACTTTCCCGTAGTCAGTATGGTACCTGCACTGGCGCAATCTAACACGCTTTTGACAGTCTACTCCTCCATCTGTTTCCATCTGATGGTGGCCAAGCCCAACAGTGGTGAATTCTTTAGTTCATTTGTTAGTTCATTCATTCATCCATGCGTTCACTGAATGTCTGCCCCAGGTGAGCTTCTGTCTTGTACCAATGATTATAGAAGGTGCTGGTTTTCCTTGGCAAGAGGTAGCGAGTCAGGGATGATCTTAAGGCAAAGAAGATGCAGGGCATGGAAAATGTGAAGCTTCCTTCCTGGCACTCACTTTTGGGAGCACCAGCTTCCTTCCTGGCACTCACTTTGGGGTGTGACACACATGCCTGAAGTTTAAAGCTTTTGTGTCTCCATTAAATTAAACCAAAGTCACAGCGTTTTCTCATCCTGCTTGACACCCCAAAGAATCCTGCAGCCCCCTGACAAAAACAGGCAACTGCTCAGCGTCTCAGCAACCATGCCAGAGGCTGCTTTTCCTCTGAGAGTCACATGTTGCTCCCACAGAGGAAGAGGTGGCCTGAACTGCCTGGCAGCCCCTACTCAAGCTCCAGCTCTTTCTTTCCAGGGAATGTACTGGCTTGTTCCGTTCACACCTGCCGGTCTTACTCAGCTGAGTCTGGGTGTGTCCAAGGAGTCCCAGGCAAGCCTTCGGAGGAGACAGGCTGGTGTTGGTGCTGTCTCTGCAGGCAGGTACGCCCAGGAATGTGGGCAGCGGCGGGCTGCCTCTGCAGCAGGATTGAGGCTGGAAGACATCTGGAGCCAGAGATGTGTTTTCCACCAACCTGCAAATGCCTGAAGTTCACCATAACAGGCTCCACTGAGTCTTTAAAGAAACTCAAATGCCCTCAAGAAAGGGCCTGAGCCTCTTACCTCCCAATGTCTTGCTGAGGGCCAGAGAGGATCCACACAATGGAGGGAGAGCATCAAGAGAGCAAAGGCAAAAGCTGCCAACACTTGCTAGAGTTGAATTCTGCCAGTCTCACTGGTCCCTGGGGAATTCCTCCTGGCAGCCACCATGTATGCAGTGCCCACGTGCTTGCCTGCCTGGATGGTCCCAGCCAAAAACATTCAGGCTGCTTCAGGATGTGCTGGCTTTGCACAAGAAACCGGGAGAGAGGAGTGTCTGTCCTTTCCTTGAGAAACGTTTTGTCCTGGTGGAAGCATGGCTCTAATACCCTAATGTTACTGCCTTTTTTTTTTTTTTTTTTTGAGACAGTGGTAATTTTACCTTCACTGAGTCTCAGAAAACAACTTGAAAATGAAAAGAGAATATATAACTTCTCTCAAATGGGGGGCTGGACAAATGAGGGTCTTTCTTGCTCTAAAATCTTAGGTAGTGTGGTTGCCTAAACCCTGTTTACAAACACTCTCACCCATGTCCTCACGATGCTGAGAGCAGGGCCACCTTCATGGGCATTCGATGTGTGCAGTCACATGGGGGCCTGTGCTCAGAAAGGCCTCACACTCGGTTTCATATTCTGCAGTCGCCATTTTGGAATTCTTATTTTTTGAACAAGGGACCTCACATTTCCATTTCGCACTGGGCCCTGCAAATTACGTAACCGATTCTGCCTGAGAGGATGCACCTGAGACATTCTTTCCTCTGGGAAGCCTTTACTGGGCCCCCAAGAGAGAGTTGGCTGCCCCTCTGGGCCCATTAGAAACCTGAGTTTTTCCTCTAATGAGCTTCTCAGGCCACTGGCCAGTCGCCTCGTAGACTGTCAGTCCTCTGAGGCTTTCCTCTCCTGGCATCTACAACACCTAGCACAGTATCTGGCACTATGCACATAACAGACTTCGGTAGGTATTTCTGGAATGAATTGCCATGTACAATGTATTTCTAGCAAGTGCTAATGTAGTTGTTAAATACATTTATGAATTTTACAGATATTTGTTAACCTTTACCATGTGTTGGACTCTGGGGAGGTAACTGGAATAGTAGAGAGAGCAACAAAGCCCCTGACGTGGAACTTGCCCTCAAATGTGGAGACAGGCCATTACTAAGAATCTGAAAAATACACAATTACAAATTGTGCCGATTTCTCTAAGGGAAGAAAAAAAACTGAGCAGAATCAAAGAGAACAATGGCTTCTCTCTAAGAGCTGGAAGCTAAGTAAGGCCTGAGGGAGTGGGTCATGGTGCCTCAAGTAGCCAGACACGTCCAGAAAGGGAACAATCTATGATGAGACCTTGAGGTTAGAGAGAACTCACACCCCCGGTTCAGGAACAGAAAGAAGGCCAGTGCGGAGCGAGCTTGCTGGGCACAGGGATACCGGCGAGAGACGAGGAGACAGGCAGGGCCCGGATCTTGTAGGAATTTGGATTTTATTCAAAATGCAGTGAGGAGCCTTTGAAGAGTTTTATGCGTTAGAGTAACATAACCCAATTGGTCTTTTCAAGAGGATTTCTTCAGCGGCACAGAGTAAATAACTTGGATGTGAAATAATAATAATAACAATGATAAAAGAATGGATGTAGAGCGAGCTAAGAGGGGGCTACCGCAGTAATACAGGGAAAGATAATAAGAGCTTGGGCTAGGGGCCCGTGGAGGTAAGAAGAGGGAGTGTTTGTGAGATATTCTGAAATATAATTTGGTTATTGATGAATATGGGGAATGAGGGCGAAGGAGATGATCTGAATGACACCCGGGTTTCAGGCTTGAGTAACCGGATGGATGGAGGGCTGTTTGTTGAGACAGTCGATATGGAGAAAAGAACATATCTGAGGTCAGAGTAGAGGGTGGGAGTCAGGCGTTCAGATCTGAGTAGTTGGAAGACCGAACGGTGTCAGAGTTACAAGGGTGCCATGAGTAGTTTTCTGGTATGACAGACATAAAAACTGGGAAATCTGATTGTTCCACATGTACAGGGCTGTTTCTCCCAGAGCCAGAATAAGCCTGGGAACCAGGGTGGGGAGTGGGAATGACGCCCCTCACTAGGACATGTAATGACCCACTTCAAATACTTCGCTCCTATTCTTGGTAGCTACACCCTTCTCTGAGAAGGAAGGCCTCCCAGGAGGTTCCGCTGGATTCAGAGTAGACACTGCCATCTGTCCCTGTTGTTTACTGCTAAGAAACCAGTGGAAGTGGTCTGGAAGCAGCCAGCTCAGGAAGGAAATCGTGAGCTCTCCCTCCACTCTGCAAAAAAGGGGGCTGGGAGGGGAAATGTCCTCCACGTGGATTGGCCACCAGAGGAAGAGAACTGTTTGCAGAACCCACGGAGGCAGTCTGGTTTCTGAGAAGGCCAAAACTGAAGGGCAAGCTCAGTGATGTAACTGAAGGTGTTGTGGAGTTTCCTGGACTTCAGGGGGTATGTGGATGGCTTGGAGGGGAGGGCTGGGGTGGAATTTTGGTTCAGAATGGGGGACAGTGTGGGGATGAGGGCTGAGCTGCTAATGACTGCAGGGATGCCAGGCTTGGATGTACAGCCGTGATTAAATTAAAGAGGAATGTGAAGCACGGTGTCCTTAAGGAAATGGATAGGCAGTCGGTGTTTGCTGTGACCCCAAATATGTCACTGAGTGGTATGGAAATTCCAGAACCTCTGCTCCCTCGGGCAGTGATAGAGTTGGAATGCAGAGCTAACAGTCCTGGATTGGGGCTGGTCTCAAATTGCAGGCTGGTCTTGAGCCCATGTGAACTTATCTGGGGAATTCTGACCCATCTGGATTTATACTTCTAATGTCAGGAAACCTTGGATGCAATAACATTCTGGGATTAGCTGGGATTGATACGTGATATGTTATTTGTGTCACTTGATAACCTCTGCTCCAGTCTCCCATATAAACTAAAACTCATGACAATGCCTCCTATGAGAGTTGCTGTCTCCACCCAGGGTGGACACCAAGGCTGTCTATCTTGTGTTCTTATAAGTTGCTGTTGGCAGGGAAGTGATCCTATTGTCCCCCTTTTAAATGACCTTTCTGTATTAAAGGCTATGTGGTGAATAGTGGACAATCCAGTGTTACCAAGCAATTACAACTTCCACCTCGTATTTGAGGTTAGAGAGAGAACAGAACGTATTTTAAGATTCACTTCCAAGTAGATGAAAATGGTTCCTCCATTGCTCCCTTTCTTTTCTTTTTCTTTCTTCTATTCTTTCCAATGGTCAAAATGAGATGTGGTGGCCTGGATGAGAGATTCATTCACACATTCCCTATTTTATCTCTTCATCACACAATTTAGTCTGCTGGGACTGTGCATTTGGAAATATGGAAACTGTGAATTCCCTTGTTTTTCCTATGAGATCATAAAAGGTGGGGAGGAGGGAACTAAACATTTAAAGTGGACCCACTTTTATTGTTTAGAAAAATAACAGTGGAATGGTTTCCACTTATATCTGACATATCTATTATCTACTAGGCATTGGAATTACAATGACAAGCCAGATAAACCTTCCCTCCAAGAGTTTACTGTACAGCTGGATAAAAGAGAGTTATTACACATTGTGGCAGCACCCAGGTAGGACACCTAGCCTAGTCTTTGGGGTCCAAAACAATAACATCTAAACTAAGTACTGTATGTTGAACAGAAGCTGACCAGGTAAGGTTGGTAGGAAGAAGAGAACATCCCAGGAGAAGCAACAATGTGTATAAAGGCCTGGGAAGGAGCCAGAATGGGTGTTCAGGAAGCGGGATTTGTCCCTGAAAGCTGGGATGTAGAGTAGAGTGAGGATGCCAGAGGGAAAGGAGTTTGGAGAAGGAAACCAGATCCTGCAGACCTAAGATGGGTGGGTGAGATATGACTTTCCTGAGGGAACTGGGAAACCACCAAGTCATGTGACAACAGTCAGATGACAAGCAGAGGGAATTAAGAGACTCAGGCCTGACAGAGGCAGACCACTGAGAGGCTGTGCCTGTGAGCTAGGTCCCTGGCTAGCTCAAAATTTTAGTCATGCACCCTTGTCTAAAAGTTTTTGAGCATGGACTCCAAAATATGACTACTTACCTATAAGTGATAGGCAAGTTGATATTTTAACCATATAAAATAAATGATATTATGTATATTTCAAACATATGTATATTTAAACATATGTTATGTGTACCTTGAACATATATAATACTACTTCAGACAATGAGATGAAATATAGAAAAATAGAAGTTCTAATCATTTCCAGTCCTCCTGCAGTGAATTCTCTACTGCACCCCCTGTGTCACTCTAGCCCACTCTGGAGACCACTGGCTGAGGCCAGTCTGAGCCTGAGATTCTGATGCTAAGGCTGCAGTAGAACTTGGGACTGTGCTGATGCACACCCAGGGCCCTGGACTAGACCACAATTTCGGAGTATTTGAATTCTATTCTCAAAAATTCTGATGCAAATGTTTCCATTCCTTTGGAAAAGTCAACACTTAGGCTACTTTCAGCACTGAGAAAGATGCAAACAGCACCATTTCTTACCAAAGCAAAGATAATTTTCACAAAATTTTAATTTTTTCTTCCTTTTTAAAAGTGACATTTTTATGTTACTGATTAAAATATAATCGTGGAGGACTGTGGGGGAGGGGGGACATCTCTCCTTGGCTTAGTTGAATTTCTAACAAGTCTTGCTAATTTTGACTTCATGGTCTGTTAGGCTGCTGATGGCAGAAGGCTTGCATTCATCTAACTTAAAGCCCTGGATTATGAAGGTGGTGCTCGATGGGGCAGGACCTGTGCCGGCATGGTGACGTGGGCGGTCTCTGGGAAGGCTCTAGCAATACCCAGGGGGATACATGTGTAAAGAAACCGTGTTTGAACACAGATATTGCTGCGGGGATGGTTCCCTAGAAAGTAACTCTCAGAGCAGAGTGCATCTAAGAAGTCAGCAAATAAATACATATGAAGCACTTCACGTGGGCTCTGGGGGAGCAGAGCTGTTCTCTCCTTGAACTTTACCTGCCTCTTTCTTTGGCAGAGCGGCCTCTTCCTGCTCTCGCTGCATCTCCTCATGGTCTTACTCAGATGCCAAGACAAAAGTTTGCTCCTTGAGCAGGAATGCTGGGCAGGAGGTGACAAAAAGTTCATCGCGACTTTCGCTCGTTTAGGGAAATCATTTGCAGAATTTTTCCTTCCACAAGACAGATGCTCTCTCCCCAACCAAATCCCCAAAGCTAACAGATGCATATTTATGAGGAAATGTAACTATGGCATCTGTGAAGGCACATTTCCATATCTAAATATTTATTGGGACAGAGGGATGTGGTGGAAACAGCAGAGTGAAAGGAACAATTAAATGTTACAGGAATTACAATTTTTAAAAAAATCACTCTTTTTGGTTGTATTATATGTTAGCAACTTTCAGGTCTTGACTTTTATAGATAGAGAATTTTATAGAGACACATGGGACATTTCCATGTTTGAGATGCACGTTCTAGAAATTGTAGGAAGACACAGTTTTATGGGAGGCGTGGAGGCACTAAAGTCATCACCTAGCCTAGAGATCAAGAGAAGATAAAGCTACACAACAACTCAGCAGATGCACCCAAGGAAATCAAATAATGAGAAGGCTCTAAAGCCTAGTCATAAAATAATAATTTATCTTGAAAATAAAAGAGTGGTTTCTCTAGACAAGTACCGCATTTCTTTTGTCTCCTTCATGCCGACATGTTTCTATTCTATTTACTCTGAGAAAAATAAATTTTGAAAAATGCTCTCCCCAGATCATTTACTCTCTCTTTTTTACTATTTGGTTTGTTTTTGTTTTTTTCTTTTTAAAAAGATTAGACACTAGAAATCAAAGTTACTTTTTTTTTTTTTTTTTTTGGCCAGACAGATAAAGGGCTAAGCTAAAGGGCATCCTCATCACTAGGGCTGGGAAGGCTCCAGGGGGTGGTGAGAGGGTGGGGATGGAGGACAGTGTCTTGATCCAGAAGGGGGTTCCAGGTGGAGCAGAAACAAGACTGATGTGCTTGGTGGGAGCTGCCTGCATGGAACTAATTGTTTAATGGGTACTGAGAAGTCACCTCACACGCTCATGGGAAGGGAAGAGAAGGTGAGACCCGCACGATGAGCCCACTTCATTCTCTCACAAACGCATTCATTTGACAAAAATTTATTTAGCACCATTGTTTGCAGGGTGCTCTTCTTGGAGCTGGGGATACAGCAGTGAAAGAAGTCCCTGTACTTGAGGGTTTCACAACCTACAGAGGAAGATAGATAATAGATCATCGGGTAAGTGCCAAAGTGAAAAGTAGAGTTGACAGGAGGGAAAGAGAGAGAGGCCTGAAGCGGGTGAGGCTGCGCCCTCCCCTCTGGGTGAGGAGCCCAGCCTGGCTTCTATATCCAGAGGTGCAAAGGATGCAGGGGATGCTGAGTATGACCACCATGCCTGAAGCTCCAGAGGCAAAGGCCCCTGATTCTGGAAGGAGGCTGTGGTCTGCCATTGTCCCAGAAAGGAACTAGACACCCTCTCACTGCTTCTCTGTCCACAATAAAATGCAGAGGCTGAGAGGGACCAGGAGAAGGCACAGGTTATGGCATTTCAACCTGAAGTGAAGTATTTCCCATTATCTTAACAAAGTCAGGATGTACAATGCCTATTCACTTGTTTGTTTGTGTTTATTCAGTAAATGTTTACATTTACAGCTCCTATGCACCAGTTTTTTAAAAGAACTTAACTCTTTTCTAAATGAACTAAGTGCAGACATAAAAATATTATATTTACAAACTGATTACCATTAGAGCAAATGCTAAAGAAATACAAGCACCTAGGACCAATTTGTTACCCTTAGCAACAATTCTTAACCTGTTAAAAATCGTTGTTTAATCCAATCCTGGTCATACTCAGGCCCCAGGTAAAACTAGTTTACTGACTGTCTTTGACTTCTTTTCAGCTCAAAAATCTTCCTTTGAAGTCTTCTATATTTTGGCATTTCGGTCAGAGTTTTTTTTTTTTCCCCAGCAACACCAGCATCATCAGGGAACTTGTTAGACATGCAGAGACTCAGGCCTGCTCCGGAGCACATTTTAACAAGATCCCCGAGTGATTCGTGCACGTACTAAAATTTAAGAAGCACTGCTATAGACTATATCTAGTCCTGCTCTAACAGGAAAGCCTCTCTCTGAATCTTGCAAGATAGGCCACATTTGTCCTTCGGAACTTCCACTTGAAAGGCTCACCACCGCTATTCCCTGAAGACCTAACCTCTGCTAGAGTCCCTCTCTCTGTCCTGTCCCAGGGGCTCAGAGGTCTTCATGGCAAGCCCTGCCCCTCTCTGAGTGTCAGCACACACTTTCCAACTCTAGATTCCCCACACCCAGCAAGGAGTGGGGTAGAAGGTGGCTAACCTCCATGCTCAGGTCACGATGGTGGCACTATTGTGACAATGGAGTGGACGCCTTATGTTAGAAGGTCCCGCCTCCAGCCTGTTCCCTTCCGCTTGACTCAAGTCCCTAGAATCTCGTGTGTTCCAGGCCCCTCTCTCTCCGCTTGGTTGGGGACTCCTTGGCTGCATTTGGACTCCACCCACTGTCTACCTCCCTGAATTGCGGCCGAATGAATGTCTAGGGCCTTTGGCCCATTTACAAATGCAATCGTGGCAGAGAAACAGGCGCTGGTGAAGCAGTCAGGCTGAAGTAACTGCAGCAGATCCCTTCCGGAAATTTGCTAATCTCATGATCTTGAATCCTTGCCAAGCAGCCCCTGGCCAGCTCCCTCCTCCAAGATCCTCCTCCTTGCTACCCAAGGCTATTGTTATACTCAGCATCAACAGTCCCTGTGCTAAAAAAAAAAAAAAAAAAAACTAAGAAGAAGCATATTATAGACATAGGATCACACACGTTATCTGGCACATGCCCAGCTTCCTTCCCCAGGTCAGCTGAGATCATTTTTTTCCTCTCTTATCAGGCATTCCGCCTCACTGTACTCACAGATTATCTGTTTGTGCATTGAAATGTTTTTCTTCTTAACAACCTGATCAGATTTCTAAAAGTTGTTCATATGTTTAAAGGGGAGAAAAAAAAGAAAGAATCTAAGAGCTCCAATCCAAAGACTGGGATTTTTAAAAAATGTTTAAAGGGATCACACGTTTCCCCCACTGAATAGCTTAAAGTGCTTCAAGCAGATAGAAAATTATTTCCTCAGTCTCTCTGATAGGATCCTATCTGAGTTATGGGATGTAGCTTGGGTAGTGAACTCATCATATTTGCAGTGAATCTACTGGGTAGGGACCCATGAGAAAAAATAATGATGTGTCTTGCAGATGACACATATAATGGTTATCTCAACATGGCTATGTACTTAGGTGGTATAAACTTGGCATGTAACTAGTCCTTCACACGTGAAAGCCATGTAAACTTGCAGCCTTGGAGTCAAAGCTCCTCTTATGTGGAGATTAAGCTACTGAGTGGTGACTGGCAAGGGCCCCTGGGTCTGGTTGGCTGTTTTTGTGAAAATGTAAATAAAAATTCTATAGTATGCTTTTCATATCACATTACATGAAAAAATGGCAACATTCGTATGTCACACTGATGTCACCCAGAGGTAATCCGGAGCCCAAACAAGACTGCTTCCAATGGAGATGACCAGCTGTGGGTCTCTAGCCACCCAGGCACGCTTGGTCACCTGGCAATGGGGGCTACTCTGTATCTCGGGACACATTCTTGGGAAACACTTGTATCTACAGCACAAATGCTACCAAGTGCCACCTGAGGGCAACTTCCTACCCCTGCCACTACTGTATTCAGTGCTATTTCTCCATCCAGTTTTCGGATACTGTGCAGTTCCTCTGCCTGTCGTTCCTTCCTCTTCTCCCCATGGCCATTGCTAATGCCTAGTTATGGGAAGATCTTGGAGTAACAGTGTTGTTCCTACTTTTGAAGGCTGGAACACACTCACAGATGATGACCAGGCATGTGCGTGGAGGGCACCCAGTGGCAACACTTGCTGTTCAAGGGGCCGGACAAGTTCTTAATTAGGAAGCTCAGCGGTAATAACCTCCTCTGAGGTCAAGTTAGAGCCTATCACAGTCATGGTCACTTTGCCCAACATTTTTCCGTGCTGAAGAGACTTCCCAGTCCTGCCACGCTAGTTCAGGGGATACTTCCAGGACAAACACATTTTATAAAACACAGGATGCCCCATTAAATTTGAATTTCAGAAACACAAATAACTGTTCAGTACAAGTATGTCCCATGTAAATTCCAAATCTGATGGAGTCCTGTGGTTTTATTTGCTATCCTGCAGCCCTACTTTCATGGTTATTGTGAGGATTCTCTGGGATAACACACATGAAAAGCTTAACACAGGGCCCGACATGCACCATAGCTGCACGATTGAGATCAGCCAGTCTGCCCCAAGAGAGGATAGGGAGGAAGGGCCGGTCCTCCTGTTGGACACCCATCTGCTCTCTGCTTTGTTTGGGTACCAATCCCCAGGTGGGAGATAACAATCTTTAACAAGCTCTAAGTTTGAGCTACAGCTGGTAGTTACCTCCTGCAGGTTTCCAGATCTAGCTGAAGAGTTATACAGTGTTTGGGCAGCCTTTGTTCCTCATAACAAAGATAATTCTGGCTTCTTAAACATCGAAAGCCCTGGCAGCTCTGAGCCCGCACTCCCACCTGGCACAAATCAGCAGCTGAGCAGCAGCTGCTCCCTTTCATTAGGCATGCACTTGCCAGCTTGCCATCTGGTCCATCCACAAGCTCCTATCACCTGCCTGGACCCGGGGCCGGAGGATCTGAGTTGCCACCCCTGTGCCTCCCCTGCAGCCCTCTCCCTGTGCTGGCTCTCTGACCCCAGAAAATGCTGGACCCAAAGTGGGGCAGAGACTGGAGAGAAGAGTTAGGTAGGAGGAAAACAGGATGGATGCTTCCAAAGCCAGCATCTTTATCGGCCCCAATTCAAGAAATTGTGAATTGAGTTAGGTCCTGATGCAGGATAAAAGGGGGAAAAAGCCTAAGTACAAACAAAAATGAAAACAAACAAAAAATAGGAAGGGCAGCGTTGTGTGTGAGTCTGGCAGGGGTGAAGAGGCTCAGGAAGATAGTGGAGAAGCAGGTAAGAAAGATGAGTGACTGGAAACTTAAGAGGCACAAGGGTCAGCTAGTCAGGAGAAAAAGACAAGGGCAGCCATGGAGTGACTATTACAGTGACTATTAATGACTATTACAAACAAACTTTTTTCCCAGTGGATTAGAGTCTCCACAAAGTATAATTCCAGGCTGTTGAAGAGTTGCTGAGGAATTCTTACCTAAAGGCAAACAGGGCCCTTTTCCTTTTATTCCGCTCCAGATGACATCCTTTCTAGCAACAGTGGGGACAGTGCTAGAATTGGGATTGGGACCTGAAGGATAGCAGATGGGACTTAAGGCCCATAGGATGGCTGATGCTTTGCATTTTGGTGTTTCCTTCCACTGAGTGTGCCCTGCAGTTGACAGAGAGTGACTGAGAGGCCCAGGAATGGCCCTGACCAGGTCACATGGGGCTCCGAGGGGTAACTAAGGGTGCTTGCCCTCCTCCCTCCCCTACTCTGCACTGATCTTCAGAAATAGCTGAAGGGTGAAGGGTGACAAGGAGCAGAACAGAGAATCATTTTGTCCCGGAAGGCAGCTTCTGGGACTCCCCGTTTCCCCCAAATGGGCCTGTAATTGTTGGAAAGCAGAAAATCTGAGAAAGGGAATTTTGCCACATAAGACCTGCCTCGAGAAATGCGGGGAAAAAAGGGAAGAATTTTGCTTTCTGGGGGAGAACAAAGCAGCTTCATACGGAAAAGATGTAACATACTGAACAAGAACCTGGCCGAAGAACCCGCCCCACCTGTCCTACAGCAGAGGCCCCGGGAAGCAGAAGGCATCCCCAGGCCTCAGGTTCCCTGGGCTGAGGACCATCCCTCAGCCTAGGATGTAAGTTCCTCATCTGTGGGCGGCTGATCTTAGACGCACAGAGGTTAAAGGGGAGATGATGGAAATTCCTCTTCTCCTACTGGACCTTGGACTACCTCTGCTTATTCGGCTCTCAGTACACGCCTTTCTGGAAATGTTATAATAGATTTTTCCATTTAGGTCTTGCATAGCTCTAGCTAGCACATTACTAAGCATTTTATCTTTTGTTTCTGTTGAAAATAGGAGTTTTTCATTGAAATGCTTAATGGTTATTATCAGTGAATATAATGTTATCTACATTTATATGGAAGTCTTGAATCTATGTATCTTGTGGAACTTTCGTATTAAATACAGGAGTCTATTTGTAGATATGTTATTTAGGGTTTTTGCACCTTTGTTTATATGTGAGATTTGCATACCATTTCCTCATACTTTCTTTGCCTAGTTTTGCCATCAGAATTATGCCAAAATCATAAAATGAATTGGGAGGTATTGCATACTTTTCTAAGCTCTGGAACAGTTTATACAATGTTGGAGGTATCTTTTCTTGAAAGCTTAGTAGACTGTACTTGTCAAAATTCCAAACCTAGTGGCATTTATTAGGAATAGATCTTTGACTGCCCTTTTCAGGTTGTGTGTGTGTGTGTGTGTGGTGGGGAGGGTGATTTTCTCATGTCAGGTGTATTTCTTAAGCCAAATTTTGATTAATTTTATCTTCATAGAAAATCATCTCTTTCACTTATATTTTCTATGATATTTAAAACAAAGTCATAAAAAGTATTCTTTTACAGTTTTAGAAATCCATGTCCTGAGTTCTGTTCTTTCTCAATCCTAATTTTGCTTGTGTTTGTTTCCACCGTAGTTGTTGATCAGATTTGCCAAAGATTTGTCTATTTTGTAAAGTGGTTTTTTTAATTAATAAATTCCACTACTTTTTCATCTTTTTATAACATTTTGCTTAATTAGTTGTGTTTTTTTTTTTTACTCTCAGGGTTTACATTATCTTTCTAACTCTTGAGTACAACCTTAGTTTATTTTTAATCTTTCCTATAGAATTAGATTTTATTCCTATGCATCCTTACTTAGTATTTCTGTTTTGAGCGGGGCACACCAACTTCCCATTCAAAGGGATCACATTGGAGTGAGTCCGAAGACTCTTGCGTCTTGCCAAAAAAGGCTCTCTTCCTCTTGGGGTTGTTGAACTGAGAATATATATGCCAGGCCCTGCAGTTGACCATTATTTTGCAGTCATATGGGGAGAGTTTACCTGAGAATAAAGGCAACACTGAGGAAACAGGAATTGACGATTTTTTTTTCAGCACCTGGATCTAACCATGCCTGAAATCTATCCTGGACTTTTTAATTACATAAACCAATACGTTTTTCCATTTGCTTAAGCCAGTTTGGTTAGGTTTCAGGCCTTCATAAATTAAGGAATCCAACACTGTCTTCCAATAAAAGCACTGAATTCTATATATTTTCCTCTGAGCACTGCCTGTATGCTTCAGGTTTTGATATATTTTTCTTATAGTAGTTCATTTCTGAATAGCTAGCAATTTCTATTTAAATTTTTCCTTTAACTTGAAAGGATTTAGAGTTTTTAAAATCCAGTTGGATTGTTTTTAGATTTGTTTTTTCTTTCTATTTCATGTTGATCGTATTGCATTGTGATCGATGAGTGTGGTCTGTCTAATGTTTGCTTGATTAGGAATTTCAGAATTTGTGAAGATTTTCTTTGTGTTAATACATGGACAGTTTTAGGAATGTTCCATGTATGTTTTAAAAGTATGTGTATGTATTTTATATCTACACACATAAAATTTGGAGGTTTTTATTGTAAATATTTTTAAACCAGTCATGTATGCATACTGAATTAAGTATATTATGTCATTTGAATCCCATGTATCTGTATCTATCTGACCATTTTATTGGGAAATATTTTAAAATCTCCCTTTAGCGTTGTGAATATTATTTTTCTTTGTACTTATCCCAGTTCTTGCTTTATGTAACTCAGGCAATTTGTTGGCTACATTAGGATTTATGTTATAATTTCCTGGATAACTGCACCTCTTCAAAATATGACATATACCCTCTTTCTTTTGATTTTTTTTTTTTTTGCTTCAAATTCTGTTTTGTCTAATATAATGTTATCACACTTAAGGATTTTTTGTTACCATCTGTTTTGTAAATCTTTTTCAAAGATTTTTTTTTCCCCATAGATGTGTTTCTGTGTCATGTTTGTATCTCTTGTAAGCAGCATATAGTTTGAATTATCTTGGTTTTGTTTTTTACCCATTCTGAGAGTATTTAGCAGGTGAATTATTTTATGGTAATTGCTGATATAGTTAATTTCTGAGAGTAGAAATAAAATCTAACCAATTGGTATTATAGTTCCACCCAGGGGAATATTCCTGTACTGTTTTTAGACGATTTTCCTTCCTTTCTTCTTTCTATTCTCTTCCTTAAGATAGATGTTATAATGTTTGGAGGTGCTCTCTAAGCCTTTTAATTCCATTTTCTCATTTTCATCTTTTTGTTCTCTTGAACTGTCTTCTCAATTTCTTAGCTCCGCTCTCTACAATGTTGCTTTTAAGCTTTGTCTCACCATCCATCTATTGAAATGGTTCTTTCAATAATGGTGATTTTTATCTTCAGTTTCCCTGATGATTGTTCATATAACCTGATTTTGTCTTACAGATGTGTAATCTCTGTTATTTCCTCTGAAGATATTATCATAACAACATTTCTTTTAATGCCTGCACCTCTTTCTTCTCTCAACTCGTTTTCATTGATTTCAGTTCTTTTGTTTATAAGTTTTAGTGTCTCTCTCATGTTGCTTATTTATCTAACATGTTAGGTAACTCTGGTGTGGACTCACATTTGCATTTGAGACCCTCTCTTGCCTGTTTGTGAATACTGTGCTTCTTTAACAAGGCTTGTCTCCAGTGATGTAGGGGAAAGCAGAGTGTACTCTCAACGTGCTGTGTTCATTAATAAATGGTCTTCTGGGCCTGGCATCCCATGTTTCCCCAGCTATATATGAGCTGCTTCCTGGGGCCAGAGTGCCCATGTTCATGGCTCCTACATGGGACTGAAGGAAGCAGTCCCACCTGCCACGTTGTAGTATCCCAACCTCTCATTCTATTGTTCCCTGCATCCCCTGGGAGCTGGGACCACCCCAGATCTACACCCGCCAGGGACAACAGACTTCTTCTCTGTCCTTGGACTACATTTATTTTAGCCCAAGTTTACTATGACTATCAAAAATTTTAATACTGATATTAATATTTCATATTCTGCTGGATCAGAATCCTTCACAACCTCCTACTCATTCCCGGAGTCATTTAATAGAACTGAGTGCTTTCATAACCTAAGTTTCAGAGAGTCTCAACTTTTTATTGCATCCATTAAAATATTTACACCTTGAATTTGCCTAAGGCTGTCTCCTTAAAAAGCAAAAACAGGGCTTCCCTGGTGGCGCAGTGGTTGAGAGTCTGCCTGCCGTTGCAGGGGACATGGGTTCGTGCCCCGGTCCGGGAAGATCCCATGTGCCACGCAGCAGCTGGGCCCGTGAGCCATGGCCGCTGAGCCTGCGTGTCCGGAGCCTGTGCTCCGCAACGGGAGAGGCCACGACAGTGAGAGGCCCGCGTACCAAAAAAAAAAAAAAATTTCCAATTTAGAATGAGATGTTTCTCAGAATTATACTGGACATTTCAATGTGTTCTACAGGGTTTATAATTAATAGTCAAAGCAGCACCTGCTCTAAATCTTAACTGCTTTCTTCCCCATGAAAACTCCATGTTGGAGATGTTGGTGGATTGATTTGTACCACATAAGACGGTTGCAGACATAGCTTGGCAAACACCATACAGAAAGCTGAACATGCTATTGAAATTTTTCCCAAGGAAAAGCTCAATTATAACTGCAGGCATTCAAGTCAAGTACCTGCTAATGAACATGATGGTGATAGTACTATTATTTACCACTTGATGTCACACAGATGTCTGGACATCCAAAGACACTGAAGAGGTGGCATAATTTATCTGATAACAATAGAAACATTCTAGAGTCCAGTAACTCAGTTTAGCATAAACTGTCTTTTACATTCAACCTTGCTGTTCTTTTTATTTAAGTGTGTCCCTCTCAGTAAAGGATCCCTAGGTTGTGAGTCCACCTGTTCTAGTCACATCTGTCCCTATGGGTACATAGCTCACCTTCCCTGGACCTCGGCTTTCTCGTCCCACAAAAAGGCTGCAGAGTCAGGCAAGGCAAAGCACAGCTGCTAACCACAAGTGGAGCTGGCACCAGCTCTAAGACTCGAATAATTTACTTCAAAAAGTGTGCATGGAAATACCACTTTTGTAAATTAAACTGTTTCTAAAATAATTTTTATTATTTTTCCTTCTAAACAAGAAATATGTGTTTATTTCAGAAAAAAATATAAAAAAGACAGAGAAACAAAGGAAGAACATTTCTTGCACTGTTTAATCAATTGCATTTTAAATGTCCTAGGGGAACATAAAAGCTTTAAAAGCACACAGATAAATTCTGTGTAATGTGGATGCTTGATTTATTAGCTTGATTTTTCATGTAATAAGTTTACTCTGAAACAGGATTCAGGGGTATTTCTTGATATATACTCACCCATCCATGCAATCAGCATTTCTAGAGTTCTTCTGCTTTAGGACCATGACTTATCCCTGCTGCTGTGTGCGCTACATCTAGAGTTAGTGCCGCTCTTTCTGTGCGTAACAACAACTGTTGTTTTTGGGGGTTTTTGTGGTGGTGGGGAGGGGGCGGGGGGAGTTGTTTTCCTCCCTTCCTTCCTCCCTCCCTCCCTTCCTTCCTTCCTTCCTTCCTTCCTTTTTTTTTAGCAAACCGAACTCAACAACACATTAAAAGGATCATACACCATGATCAGGTGGGATTTATTCCAAGGATGCAAGGATCTTTCAATATCCACAGATCAATCAATGTGATACACCACATAACAAACTGCAATTGTTTTTGTTTCAACTTCGCACTGTGGGGCAGGAGGCCTCCTGTCCTGTGATTGACTCACCATCCACTCGGATGATGGACGCTCTCATAGTCAGGTGCAGACCATGAGATACCCGTCCAATACCAAACTGAGCTTTCCTGCCATCGTGCTATAAATCCATTCTCCAAAAGAAATACTTTAAAAACGTGGTTTACTTTTGGAGGTAACTTTATCACTTTCTCCCCCACCCCGTCACTTGGGTGGGGTACAGTAGCTCCCGTGGAGGGGCTGAAAGCATACCTCAGCAGAAAGGGTCACTCTGACCATGTATCTCATTAAACCCTTAACAGCTTGCTATAAAACTGAAAAGTGCAGAGGCCACTTCCCATCTCATGTCTTATTATAACTGTTGTTCTGACATTCCCTATCTGGAGCCCATTATTAGCATGCCCTGAAGGAACTATCTTCACAAAGGAAGCCAGGCTTATTAATTCAGTCACAGTCTTGTGGAATCCCAATTCAGCTTCTCCTGTTAATGAAACACGCATAGTACTTGACAGTCGCTGTTGAAATTCGCTGTCATATCTATGGTTTACCAGAGCCTTCCCTTCTGAGATTTCTAACAAAGTGACAGGGATTTCCCAGCAGTCTAGTACTTTATTTTTCTGGGTTTATTTGAGATGTCAGTAAATGCAAGATATGAGGGGAAAATGTGTGTTTTTACAAAGAACGTTTATTTGATGCTTCAAAAATGTCTTGCATAAAAAGATAGTTATTCATGCATTGTCTTCTTATTATTCTTAAGCATATCATTTCAATATATATTGATTAGCACAAACAAATGAATAATACTCAAGCACAAACAGCCCTCACAAGTTATGGAATAGATTCACAGTGTATACGTAGGCACATAAATCACAAAAATATATATATGTTTTATGTAATTATTTTGGGTCTGCACATAGATACATTTTGGAAGCTATTTTATTTGCTTTGTCTTTATTCACAAAATATATATGGAGGAAAAGATGTTATCTGTGTTTATAATTTCCAACAAATTTTAGACAATTTCAGCTCTGGAGTATTAACTTACTGTTGGAAGTAACTTTATAAAACAATAGGAACTCTGTGGCCATTTGAATTTACCTAGAGTGACAGTGTAAGGGCTTAATCAATTACCAATATTTATTAAGAGCCTACCCGGCATTGTGCTCGTAAAATAAGCCACAATATCTAGGCTTTGAGGAGATTATGCTTCTGGAGAGGAAGAGTATGTTTGAGAAAAAGAGGGGAGAGGGGCAGTAAACTGCTTCAGGTGCTGACAAGAGATTGACACCTGAGCCAAGCATGGTGGGGCCATAGAGGTGACTGTGGCTTAGTCTACGCGAAGGTGAGAGAGGGAGCTCAACTCTCATGCTGTGTTCATGGGTGAATCTCCCACTGATCTCACAAGGTGACATTCTGATCCACAATCGTAAGGGCAACACATCCATGGAGCCTATCTAATGGTGACTCTAGGAGTAAAATGAGTGAAGTTGGTTCCAACAGCTACCCTGACTCCCTTCCCATCATTGTGTCTCACCCTAAGAATTGCCAGTTGTGACTGACTCACGTTAACTTATTCCATAACAAAAGTCACAAATAAAATTCACAGTACTTTGTACAGAGCTAAGCTCTGCCTTGTTATCATTCTTGTATTTAAGTGAAAGGAGTGATCTGTTTTCAGTTAGAAATTGGAGGTCGTTTTCCTTCCTTGGGTGGGTTTTTAAAAAATGATGGCAATGGCTTCTATCTGCCGATTAGATGTTTCTCAGCAATTTGTGTTTTTCTTAGCAGTGTGTGGTTCATTGGGTTAGAATAGTGGTTCTCAGCTGCGGATTTTGTCTCCAAAAAAGATACTCGGTAGTTCTGGAGACACTTTTGGTTGTCCTGGGCCGGGGGGGAGACGCTACCAGCGTGAGAGAGGCCAGGGGTGTGGACAAACATCCTGCAGTGCACAATCCTGCCCCCTGTACAGAGAGTTATCCAGCCCAAAATGTTAGTAGTGTCGAAGTGGAGGACTCCTGTGTTGGATGACAATATGATTTTTATAAAGCAGTGCCTAGAGGGGAAAATTGGAATGATGGTCTGCGTGGAAGGAGTGAATATTTTTTCAGAAGTTCATCTCTTGGTTGAGAAAGCTTAAGGGCATGTTCACTTCTAGACGCCTCTAGCAAAATCTATGAAAGGAGGCAGCAGTAGCTCTCTGACCTGTCTGAAATGGGAGTCACTGAATGTCTGCACTGTGGGTAATTTCTTCCCCCTTCTAATCCGTTCACCATCTACACACTCACGCACCCTCCCTTCTCTCCCAACACAGTGTATCTTCTACTCTTCATTGTATTTCTCCCATCCCAAGTTGCATATCAGTTCTTAAATGCTGTTTTATATCACCAAGAAATCCCACCCACAAGATATGCAACCCGAGAGTCTGCAACCTAATTTCAGACAGCTGAATACTTCTTTAAATTAAAAAATGTTGATGGCAGGAGCTGATAACAGCTATGCACCTTTTTTTTTTTCTGGCATTCACAGATAGACATGTATTTCAAAAGGCTGCCTCTTCTTTCCAGGATACCATTAGAGGAAAAATAAAGCAATTTACCCTTTGAAGTCTTTTTATTCCAAAAAAGGCGGGGGCAGGGGGTGGTGGTGGTGAGAGTGAGAGATAGAATGAAAAAAGGAACTTTCCTCAAAGGAAATATTCTAGACAGATGACTTGATTCAGAGCTCTTACATGCACTTAGCTTTTTAACAGTCTGAATAACTCAGCAAATCTGAAACAAAGAAGGTTTTAAAAAAAGCATCCCGTGGCTGGGACTGTGGGTAATGAAATTTGCTTTGAACAATATGATCACTGTGTGTGAGTGTTTCGGATGATGACCAGAACATACACACAAAAATCTTTGTTCTGTTGGTGCTGTTCTAATTTTAGAACCAGATTAGACCTTGTGCTCTTGCCACTGTGGAATTTTGCTTCCCATGGAAATAGCCACTCCTTCCTTAGAAGTGGGCAGAAGACACTATTTCAAACAGTTAGAGAAGTCCTGAGGCGGAAGTGGCAAAGGTGTGGCATGTGCCTGGCACAACTGCTGGTCCCCACTTCCTCTTCCTTTCCCATGGCCAACACGTGAAAGGAGTAACAAAGGCCTCCTTCTGATTGAGCCCAAACAAGGTCCCTGAATCCTCATGCAGAATTCCTTTCTGTCTGAGCCCCTGGAGGGGTCTCGCTGTAGAGCAGATCTCCTGGTCAGAGGTTTTACAGTTTTTCCTCTTTTCACCCGTACCACACAGCCCAACACACTGCTGTCTATGAAATGCAACCAACAAAACCCACTACTCTCACTGGACTGAAAGTACCTGTAACTCCTGAATGATCATCAAGTGAGTTACTATCCCTCTAGCTAATATTCCCATATTATTATTAATATAAATGCTAAATTACATTATTATTAATAATGAAGTCCTCAGAAAGAGTACCTGGCACAGTAGTGCTCGTTAAGTGTTAGATATTATTGTTATTAATGTTATTATTATTATTAGACCATCAAAGTCCCCAAAGAGTGTTGATTTGTAAAAAGAGGGTTTTGCTAGTATCACTGTTGAAGATATGATTCATGATATAACTGAGCTCAGCTCCTTGATGTGGCTAATTTTGAGCGTCATTTGGGCTAATTTTGGTTCTTGGTACTGGATTTCATGATGGCACACAGACCATTCTGAGGAAACAGGCTGCTCGCTTTCTGTTCAGGGAATACTTGACAGGTCCTTGCAAATCTTTTCCTGTCTAACATTCTCTTCTGATCCATGGAGCTGTCCAAGCTCAGTTTCTGTACCGTGACCCTCTTCACATTCAGGGGAAAGAACAGTAAAAGCTGGGAGACACCTAACTCTTACTTTTACCTCCACACAATACACTTCAATTTTTCTTTCCATTTATTTATTTATTTATTATTATTATTTTTTTGCGGTACGTGGGCCTCTCACTGTTGTGGCCTCTCCCATTGTGGAGCACAGGCTCCAGACGCACAGGCTCAGCGGCCATGGCTCACGGCCCCAGCCCACGGCATGTGGGATCTTCCCGGACCAGGGCACGAACCCGTGTCCCCTGCATCGGCAGGCGGACCCTCAACCACTGCGCCACCAGGGAGACCCTCCATTTAGTTTTAAATGTCTTCTGTGTTACCATTATGTAATCATTCGAGCTATTGGGAAGGTAACTGTGTTCATGACTTGAACAATTATATCTAAAATCTCTCTGGCATTTTCAAATACTTGTAAACCATAGCCGAAGATCTCCCTCCAAGGTGTCACTTCATTTGCACGCCTCTGAATGCCTTCACGCTCTCAGTGTGGTCACCCTGGCTCCCGTAAACATGGCTGTTGATAAATCCCTAGGAGCACAGGTCTGTGAGAGGAGGTCTGCCTTGTAGAGTGCTCATCTGGATTATTTGCGACAAGTTTTCACAACTGGGGCAGGTGTCTATGTGGGCGGCTATGCACAGATAATGGGTTTGGGGATGCCCAAAAGGCTTATTTGGCTTATTAATGACTGATGCTCTGCAAAAGGAAAGCTTAAAACAGTTCAAACGCAAATGATGCTGGTAGTGTTGATGTGTGAAGCCACCCTAGTCACTCACCTCCATGTGATGAGTTCGTCCGGTACTTTCCTGAGAACACATTTGGATGCGGAACATGGAGGAGAAGGATGAAGGCAGAGCTCAGCTAGGGTAAGGGGATGCCAGTTAGATGGGTATTTGCCCCCTGCAGTAATAGTCCTAGAACCAACCCTGCTCACAGGGAGAAGGGTAACAGTTGCTGTTTCCATCTCAGAAATGGGTTAGAGTGATTAAATGATATTCTCAAGGCTATAAAATGCAGTCATAGAATGGCCCAAAGTTTTAAAATCAAAACTCTTGATTCTTTTGTCCACTATACATACTAAGAAGAGGAATAAATGGCAGCATCTGTTTTCATTAAATTTCAAATTTCACTCAGTTTTACTAAATTTAAATTCAAGTTTCTTTTAGTTTGCAAAACTGGAAGAGACTTTGATAGGCCATATTACCCATTCACCTGCCTCTGAAAATAATAGCTAACACGTATAAGCACTTGCCATGGCCTGAGGATTATTCTACATGCATCGTGAATACTAACATATTTAATCCTCACAGCTGCCCCATGGGATAGGTACGATTAACTGTCTCCATTTTATGGATGAGGAAACAGAGGCACACACTGTAAATAAATATTTATTAAGGAACTACTAGGGACAGTGAAGAAGACAGAGAATGTCCCTCTTCTTTCGTGGAATTGATATTTTACTGGGCAAAATAGAGTACAAAGAAATAAACAAGAAAAGGAACAGATGATACATGTTATGCCTGAGAATTTTTGTAAAGGTGACTTCATAAAGAATAATAGAGGGGTTATCCATCAGTCCAATTAGAAGGTCAGAGGAGGTAACATAAAATCAAAAGGCAGCCCGCCATCAAAGGTTAGCTGGAAGAACATTCCAGGCAGAAAGACCAGGCAGTACAAAGGCCCTAAGGCTGCACAAGCATGGTGGTGTTTAAAAACCAGAAAGATGGCTGTTATGACTGGAGTTTGGGGGGCAAAGGAGATGAGGCTCAAGATGAAAGCAGAACAAGAGAAACAGAGGCAGAGGACCATTCAAGACAGACTTGGAAATCCAGGGCAGGATGCTTGACTTTTATTCCAAGTGTGTAAGAAAAGCATTAGGAGGGTTCACCACAGGGAAGTGGCGTGATCTGGCCGAAGATTTAAAACAACATATGCAATATAGTGTTATCAACTATAGTCACCATGTTTTACTCTTGATCCTCAGAACTTATTCATCTTATAGCTGAAAGTTTGTACCTGTTTGCCAATCTCTGTTTCCCTCACCCACCAGCCACTTTTCTACTTTGTTTCTATGAGTTTGACTTTTTTAAAATATTCTACATGTAAGTGAGATCATTTTTGTCTTTCTCTGGCTTATTTCACTTAGCATAATGCCCTCAAGGTCCATCCATGTTTTTGCAAATGGCAGGATTTCCTTCTTCCTCATAGCCGAATAATATACCATTGTATATGCTGATATATGCCACATCTTTATCAGTTCATCTGTTGATGGACACTTAGGTTGTTTCTGTGTCTTGGCTATTTGTGAATAATACTGCAATGAATATGAGAGTGCAGATATTTCTTCAATATTGTGATTTTGTTTCTTTTGGATAAATACCCAGAAGTAAGATTGCTGGATCATATGGTAGTTCTACTTTTAATTTTTTTGAGGAAACTACATGCTGTTTTCCATAGTGACTGCATCAATTTACATTCCCACAAGACAATGTACTTTATTGTCTCAGAACATTTGCCTTTAGTAACCACTTCCTATGACTTATTCTCATATCTTTCCACAGCCATTTGCATCAATTCTTCATCTGGTAGTCCATGGCAATGAGAAAAGGGCCCATGATCCCTCACTCACCTGTTCTGTAAATATATCTTAATAAAACAACACTCTGTTGCTGTGGGACAATGAACGTGGGGCAGGAGTGAACGCAGGCAGACCCATCTGGGAGCTCTTGCTTCAGTCCTGACCAGAGAAGGTGGTGATTTAGTCCAGGGCTGCAGCAGTGAGATGGTGAGAAGGGATCAGATTCAGGATATTTGGGGAGTGCAGCTGACAAGTTTTGCTGCTGGCTGGATGGAGGTAGGGGGCTGGTGAGGGAAAGAGAACAATTTTTAGGCTTGGAACTTGAACAACGGGGGTGTATGGACAGGCTGTTTTCAGAAATGGGAAGACTGAAAGGAAACTAGACTTTTTTGGCATTTGAGTGGGTCGAGGGAGTGGGCGTGGAAATCATCTGCATGCTCTAAGTGGTTAATACTAAGGAACTAAACACAGTTTTGTCATCAAACGTGGGTAGCAGCTTCTTTCATTGACATTATATTTAGATGCATAAAAACAATCACTTTTGCAACAGCCTTCTTGAACATGGCCAAGACTAAAATTGCTTCTTAACTAAGTTAGTAGAATCAGACATTTGTTGGGTTTTCTTTCCTCTGTACAGCCTATGTGCAACAAAGCCCTAAATGAATGTCCTTTCATGATAGCAATGATGATAACTCACAAGCTGACTTTTATCTTCCATACCACATCAGCATAATGGTGCAATTATTGGTTTAATGGTTGTCTCCATCACCAGAATGTACGCTCCTCAGAGGCGGGGGCCTTGCCTGGTACATTGTGGATGCTCAATAAAGATTTGTTAAATGAATAAAAGCTTAAAGAATCTTTGAAAGAGGTATTCTGGTTTTGACTATTAAAAAAGGCAGCAACATGGATGGACCTAGAGATTATCATACTAAGTGAAGTAAGTCAGACAGAGAAAGATATATATCATATGATATCACTTATATGTGGAATCTAAAAAAATGATACAAATGAACTTATCTACAAAGCAGAAATAGACTTATAGACATAGAAAACAAAATGATTACCAAGGGAGGATGGGGTAGAAGGATAAGTTAGGAGTTTGGGATTAAAATACTACTATATATAAAATAGATAACCAGCAAGGACCTACTGTATAGCATAGGAACTATACTCAGTATCTTGTCATAACCTATAATGGAAAATTTTATATATATATATATATATATATATATATATATATATATAGATCTAAATATACATATATATGAATCTATATATATATAAAACTGAATCATTTTGATGTACACCTGAAACTAGCACAACATTGTAAATTAACTATATTTCAATAAAAATTTTAAAAAACCTTTGTAAAAACAAGGTAGCACAGAGAATTCCATCTCCAAGGATATGAAATAGATGTCTCTTCCTTATTCTTCCTGCTCAGTGCAACTAAAACAAGCATAGAAGACTCTGAAGGTGGGGAGAGGAAGGCAGAGAAGCTAGGGGAACCCAGGGCCTAAGTAACAACACAGTGGTGAGTTCTCTCAGTTTTCTTTTGTCCTCATATATCTCTGACTAGGAGCTGAAGAAGCCAGTAACCCAGAAATGCGCAAGAGTGTAGATAAAAGAAACTCAACAAAAGCCTACTCTCTTTAGCCAAAGGACTAGGAAAGGAGAAAACTTGTAAGAGAGAAAACTTGCAAGACAGAAAACTTGCATACAATAACCTCTCTTCTCCAGCCAAATAACTCAGAAAGAGCTGTGGTCCCATCTCTACCGATGCCAATATAGTTGAGTGGAGATTTCCACCCATGCAAGGCTGTCCCAAGGTGCCCCAATACCCCCCTTGGAAGCCAAATAGAGAGCCTGCAGTGAGGTCCCCCTGTGGCATCAGGTGGAGACCACCCGGGGAGCCTGGCCCTTCCTCCTCACCCACAGTAATCAGGCATCTATCCCCTTACTGTGTGGGGTGGTGCCAGGGAAGCCAGGGGGAGATGAGGACTTTCAAGGTCTACCAGCATTAATGAGGCGCATAAAGGGAGCAAGACTCCCACTCTCAGCCAGCGTAACAGGAGCCCCCACCACTCCTGCCGCGGGTGTCCATGGGGGATGAGTGGAGAGTCCGGCCTTCAGACTCCACCTCAATTTCAACAGCCCTACAACCGTCAAGTAAATTGAATTCATAATGTTAAAAAGTTCAAAAAAAGAAATATCAAGGTCACTTGAAGAATTATATCAAATGTTTACAAAATTAACATCAATTCTATGCAAGCTCTTCCAGAAAATAGAAAAGGAATGAACATGTCACGATTCATTGTATGAAGTTAATATTACCCTGATTTCAAAATCAGTACCAAAAAGAAAAAAAATACCTACAGACCAATATCCCTCATAATTATAGATACAGGGCTTCCCTGGTGGCGCATTGGTTAAGAATCCACCTGCCAATGCAGGGGACATGGGTTTGAGCCCTGGTCTGGGAGTATCCCACATGCTGTGGAGCAACTAAGCCCGTGCGCCACAACTACTGAGCCTGCGCTCTAGAGCCCGCAAGCCACAACTACTGAAGCCCGTGTGCCTAGAGCCCGTGCTCCACAACAAGAGAAGCCACCTCAATGAGAAGCCCGTGCACCGCAACAAAGAGTAGCCCCCGCTTGCCGCAACTAGAGAAAAGTCCACACGCAGCAACGAAGACCTAACGCAGCCAAAACATAAATAAGTAAATAAACAAATAAATAAAAAAAATTATAGATACAAGAGTCCTTAACAAAATATTAAGAAAAAACGCAGTACCTTACTTCCTTTTGAAGTCCCCAACACCTACCTCCTCTCCTTAGTCCACAATGACATATATACCTCATCTCGCCTTACTGTTTTTGGAACCCCTCATGCTTGTATGAATTCACCATACATACTGTCAACAAAAATTAATCAATACTCTACGAAATTTTATTCGAACCAAATTTGAAGATTATAACCCAGGAACAGCATCTCAGAAAGCTCTGACAACTGTTCCGTTAGAAGTCAAGGCACAGTTATATATAAATTATTTTAGACAGAGGGCTGTACATTATATGTATTACTGACAGCTTACACAATCCAGATCTAAGCATTGTCATCGCCCCTTATAAGATCAAGGAGGAATGCTATCTTTAAGGAGTTGTCTTGTTGGTGTTAGGAGAGTGTGTTTCTCCTTACGGTTGAGCAGGTATTTCTGCCGATGGGAGAGGTCTGATCTATGCAGATACACAATGCACAGTAGAGGGGAGAGAGGAGGCCAAAGAAAATTTTTTTGTTTCAATTTTTCTTGTCATAAAATATGAATTTTATTTCACAATACATAATAAATTTGATTATCTCCTGCTAATATCTGCCTTATGTCATTTTAATTGCCAGCCAAAAAAAAGAAAAATGAAAAGGGGAAAAAGGGGACTATTCCCCTCTGCCACAATATATGAGTTTCATGGCCTAACATTTAAAGTTACTACTATTAGTAACACTAAAAATATATATCTTGCGGTTTCCCTGGTGGTGCAGTGGTTAGGAATCCTCCTGCCAATGCAGGGGACACGGGTTCGAGCCTGGTCTGGAAAGATCCCACATGCCGCGGAGCAACTAAGCCTGTGCGCCACAACTACTGAGCCTGCACTCTAGAGCCCGAGAGCCACAACTACTGAAGCCCGCGAGCCTAGACCCTGTGCTCCGCAACAAGAGAAGCCACCGCAATGAGAAGACCGTGCACCACAACCAGGAATAGCCCCCGCTCTCCGCAACTAGAAAAACCCATGTGCAGCAACGAAGACCCAATGCAGCCAAAAATAAATAAAAATAATTTATTAAAAAAAGAGGTACAAACTATTAAAAAATATATATCTTAAAGTCTATCATCTTATTATGAATTAATAAATTAACATAATTTTGTACCTTCTGGGTCAGACATTTATCAACTATAATGTCTCACATTAACACATCTGCAATAATAAGCCAAATATAGAATTTTCATTTTTTTGGCTTACAGTGGTATTTAAAATTTGATCATATTAAAATAGAATCTGTACAGATTGTCTTATTTTTATATTTTATTCTTATTTGTATCAATGTAATATTTGCTTATAGTATAAAAATAAAATAATACTGAAAGGTTCATTAAAAAAAGGAAAGAAAAAGAACTCAGAAAAATATGAAAAGAATTATGCAGTATGACCTAGAGGGATTTATTCCAAGGATACAAGGCTGGTTCACTATTTGAAAATCAACCAATATAATATACGTTTCTCCAAAATACAGACATTTCTCCAATAATATACCATATTAACAGGCTAAAGAAGAAAAATTACATTGATTATATTAATCAATGCAAAAGAAGCATTTCACATAATTCAACACCCATTCATGATAAAAACTCTAAGAAAAAAGAACAATACAGGGGAACTGCCTCAACCTGATAAAGATTATCTAACATATACTTAATGGTGAAAGGTTGAATGTTTTCCTCCTAAGATCATGAACAAGGCAAAGATGTCTGATCACCACTCTAATTCAACATAGTGTTGGAAGTTCTAACCAATTAAAAAAGGAAATAAAAGGCATACAGATGGGAAAGGAATACAATTATTCCTGTTTGCAAATAACATAATTGTCTATGTAGAAAATCCCAAGAATCGCCAAAATCTCCTAAAACTAATAAGTGAGTTCTGCAAGGACACAGGATACAAAATGAAGATATACAAATTAATTGTATTTCCATATGCTAGCAATGAACACGTAGACACTGAAATTAGAAATACCATTTGCATTCTCTTAAAAAATAATTAAATACTTACTGCCTTGGCAAACAAATACAGTAGAGAACCCAGAAATAGACCCACAGAGATATGTCTGATTTTTGACACGAGGGAGCAAAAACAGTTCAAATGGCCCTAGAGCTATTGGACATCAATAAACAAAATATAAACCTCAAAGCTGACGCCTTACATAAAAATTAACTCAAAGTGTACCACAGACTTCATGTAAAACATAGAACTATAAAGCTTTTAGGAAAAAAACAGGAGAAAATCTTCTGATTCTAGGGCTAAGTAAAGGATTCTTAGACTTGACAGCAAAAGCATAATCTCTACAAAGAAAAATTGATAAATTGGACTTCATCAAAATTTAAAACTTTGTCCTGTGAAAGTCAAGCCACAAACTGGGAGAAAATATTTGCAAGCCACATATCTGACAAAGGACTAGTGTCTAGACTATATAAACTACTCTTAGGGTTCAACATAAAAAAGAACAACAACAAAAACAATCCAATTAGAAAATGGGCAAAATATGTGAACAGACATTTCTCCAAAGAGAATATACATATAGTAAATAAGCACATGAAAAGATATTCATCAGCACTAGCCATTGAGGAAATGCAAATTAAAACCACAGTGAGATACCACTTCACACCTATTAGAATGGTTAAAATAAAAATAAATAGTGACACTAAAAATACAATTACCATATGACCCAGCAATCCCACTACTGGGCATATACCCAGAGAAAACCATAATTCAAAAAGACACATGCACCCCAATGTTCATTGCAGCACTATTTACAACAGCCAGGTCATAGAAGCACCCTAAATGCCCATCGACAGACAAATGGATAAAGAAGATGTGGTACATATATACAATGGAATATTACTCAGCCATAAAAAGGAACGAAACTGGGTCATTTGTAGAGACATGGATGGACCTAGAGAATGTCATACAGAGTGAAGTAAGTCAGAAAGAGAAAAACAAATATCGTATATTAGCGCATATATGTGGAATCTAGAAAAATGGTACAGATGAACTGGTTTGCAAGGCAGAAATAGAGACACAGATGTAGAGAACAAACGTATGGACACCAAGGGGGGAAGGTGGGGGTGAATTGGGAGATTGGGATTGACATATATACACTAATATGTATAAAATAGATAATAAGAACCTGCTGTATAAGTAATAAATAAATAAAATTAAATTAAAAATAAATAGTGACAACATCAAATACTGGCAAGGATGTGAAGAAACTGGGTCGCTCATACATTGCTGATAGGAATGTAAAATGGTCCAGCTACTCTGGAAAACAGTTTGGCAGTTTCTTAAAACCAGCAACATGCAATTACCATACCATTCAGCAATTATACTCCTGGGCATGTATCCCAGAGATGTAAAGATTTATGTTCACATAAAAGCCTATATGTGGATGTTCTATAGCTGTTTTATTAGAAATCAAAAACTGGAAATACTCAGATGTCCTTCAACAGGTGAATGGTTAAATAAACTGTCCTGCAAACTACAGTACATTCACACTATGGACTACTACACAGCAATAGAAAGAATAAAATATTGATACAGGCAACAACCTGGATGAATCTCCAGAGAATCATGCTCAGTGAAAAAGTAACCAAAAGGTTACTTACTGCATGATTCTATTTACATAACTCCTCAAGTGGCAAACTTATTAAAGTGGAAAAAAGATTAGTGGTTCCCAGGGGTTAAACAGGTAACGGGGTGGGAGGAAAGTGAGTATGGCTATGAGGGGTGCTTGTGGTGATGGAAACGTTTCCTATCTTGCCTGTGTCCATATCAATATCCAGGGTGTAACAATGTACTACAGTTTTCAAGATGCTATCATCAGGGGAAACTGGGTAACAGAAATATGTGATGTCTCTGTATTATTTATTACAACTGCATGTGAATCTATAATTATTTTAAAATAACAAGTTTAACTTTAAAAATGAATTATAAATATTTTAAAAATCACAACAAGCAAAATTAAAGTATAGAAGCTAAGGGCTGGAAGGGCTTTTAGTGGTTTTCTTCTAGTCCAAAATACCATATACCAGACAAAACTCATTTAATCATTTTAATTTAAATTAGTAGTTTCATTTATAAATATGTCAGGATACGTGATTATATGAAGAAAATTCATTCAGAGGCTGTTTAGTCCAGGCTTAATTGATTCATGACTTGCAAAATATTATCCAGAGCTTCCAGTCCTACAGGAATGGGCTAAAATAGTCCTCTGTGGCTGTGAAGGAGCTTTCAGTGTGAGCTGAGGTCTAGCTGTATTTAACAAAGAAGCGGTCTGGTAGAAAGTGAGGCCACTTACTTTCCTGAAACCTTCTCATACTTTACGAGCGATTTACTTTGAGGAGAATCCTAGCTTCCTTCTTTGGGAATGTGGACACATATCCTTCTGGTTTCTAACACAAGGACTGACACGTGGTAGATCTTTAATAAACGTTGATTTGGCGCTGACAGTTCTCGCTTTACCCACTGTTTGTTTATTGCCTTTTAAACGGCAGAAATTTGCAGCAGACCACTGAATGGAGCAATGAAGGACCAGAGGACCCATCAAGCAAGTATGGCTGATAAAACTTCTCAGTACCCAGTTAAAAGGGTAAGAGATATCTCACATGTCCTTTCTGTATTCCTTTGCCTGTTGGTGAAGCCATCTACCAAGAAATCCACCAAAGGTACCATTATAGTGTTTTATTTCTAAAGACCTCAGGTTTTTACAGATATTTTTCTAACATACTATGCTAGATTATGTCACTAGTCACTCTCCTCTGATGATGTCTTTGATGGCAATGACTTAACCATCTCACTGAATGTTCTTTACCAACATTTCTCCTGAATTCTGTTGCCAGCATAGGAAATAGGAGGGCGCAGAATCAGAGCTCCGGAAGCTGGAAGGGAGGTTGAGAAGGCATGTAATTACCTTCCTCACTTTTTAGGTAGAACACTGGCATCCAGAGTTCCCTTTGACCATGACAGGGACAGGATGCAAATTTCTACATTCCAAACTGCTGTTTTCCCTCGCTTACATTTCCCCCTCAACATTTGACGTCTCATTTCAGGAGAAGAAAGATTGCACTGTGTTTTCGTCTTTGGTTTATATGAGAAATATTAGATCATAAGTCCCTGGAAGGTAAAAATTCTGCTTTTTTGTACATTATGTGTACCATCTAGCTCGGTGCTGTGTGTAGTCACTTAATATGCCCAATTTTTGGATTGATAATTTGAGCATTCGTCCCTTCCTTCTTAACATGAGCGCTGGTAAATTTTCTTGAGGCTGAAGGCTTGTGTGTCTCTTGCATCTCTCAGAAGGGAGTGGTTCCAAGAAGAGAACTGCCAAGCTGTTGTCAGAGCAGCCCTGGCCTATGCTCTGGGCAGGTTTGCTTTCTCACTATCTGCTAATCTGACCTCCTTGCTGGCATGGTCCTTAAAACCAAGCAGGTGGCCCCAAACTGCAGCAAAAGACATACTTCTCTTTACTGCCCACTTTTTAACACATTGATTCAGGTCCCAACCGATTTGCAATGTAGTAACAAGCAAAAAAGAAAAATAAAATACAGTCACACTCATGTCCACATTTTACAAATGTGCTAAGGAAATCGTTTCAATCAGATTTCTACTTGGGCATCCAACTGAGAACCTTTTAGGTATTTTGACATCTACTGGTACAATTGCTAATTATCTACTTGTGTTTGCGTCCTTTTTAATTCCCTCAAAGCTATCAGATCAGGCAACTTTTCTGAGACTCTGAAACATATTATCATCCAGGTGTGCAGAACACCTGAGTTCAAAAGGAGGTCACTGGCCTCGTGAAAACAAATGTGTGAATAGTTCCCGAAGCAAAATCCCATCCTGCTTTCCAGGTTATCAGGAATGAAAGGATAAGAAATCTGAAGATGATTCATAGTAATCTGTGTTAGATTCTGAAAGGCCAGCCATGGCTATGGCTGTCAGAGGGCTGAGCCTCTTAACCCTCTCTAACTGGGAGCATAAACTGACAAGAGATAGGAAACACAAATGTGAAATAGTAATTATGCTGATGATTGCCACACATCCAGCCTTGTTACACAAGAGCCAAAAATGCCAGAGAACAAATCCCTTAGCCCAAGAAAAGCATTACAATCAGGAGTAGCTCACTGGTTGGGGAATATGCTCCCCTGTCACAAAAACCAACTGCTGTCTGCATCCTGAACTCTGGTCGGTCACCCAACCACTGTGGCTGCTTCCTCTCTGGGAAGTCGGTTAAGGGAGAGAACACCGTGAGCATCAGTCTTCTGCCTCATGAGCCAGCCAGGGTCAGTGGACTTCCTTTTCTACATGAAAAGCAACCTGCTCCATCTTTCAACCTCTAGAGCTACCGTTGCTAACGAGAGAAGTACAGTCGTCTCTTGGTATCCTCAGGGGATTTGTTCTAGGACATACTGCGGTCACCCAACTCTGTGGAAGCTCAGGCCCGGTAGTCCACCTCCGCGGTTCCACAATCGCGGAGCCAAGTAACCATGGATAGTGTAGTACTGTATTTACTACTGAAAAAAAGCATCCGCCTATAAGTGAACATGCGCAGTTCAAATCTGTGTTGTTCAAGGGTCAACTGTATGTATATGGAAAAGAGCTCCATCTGGGACCATAGTTCAGAGTTTATGTTCACAGATGATTGTAAGGTGTTCCTTTTCCAAGCTCCTGGATGATGGATGAGTTGGTGTAACAGGGGAAGATGAGGTCAGCGGATTGGTGTCTGGACAGAAAATCTCATAGACGTGAGATTGCCCTTTACCAAGGCACTGTGACCATTGAGTTGCCTGGAACCTTGGATGGTAGTTGGTTTTACAGTTAGATCCTTTGATGTGGTACATAACTGTTTCTTTGAAACAATCATAGTGCATTCCATTTTTAAAGAGGAATACAGCAGAAGGCATGGCAAGTCCATACCCATCCCTGCTTACCAGAGGTAACATTAAGCTGGTGAATATTTCTGCAGCCCTTCTAGCTATTACGTCTTTGACTTTTGCACAGGACTAAACAAGTGAGAACAAAATCCCCAAAGAAAGCTGGTGCACACACAGATCTTGTCTTCTAAGTCAGAAAGGAGAGAAATCAAGGAGCAGAATTATGCAAAAGCAGTCATTAACTTTTTTGTTTATTTCTGTAGATTTATTTTTTATTGAACTACAATTTACTAATGGTATAGTATATAAATCACAAGTGTATAAGAGCATTTTGACAAATGCACACACTGATACAACAATCACTCACTCGCTTTTTTTTAAGTGCTCAGATTTCTAAAAGTAATATTAACAAGCTAATCTTGTTTCTCCCCTGTTTTCAAGTAAATCTGCAATTTCTTTTCTTTTAAAGGCCAGATCTTGGGGAAGTTGATAAACAGAGAAGGTTAAGAAATTGCTTCTCCCTAGGCCAAAGTGTTTGAGGAGGTTGAGCTAGGTTAGAATCCACTCTTCAGAAAGAAATAAGATCTCTGGGTAAGGTGAATTTTCTTTAACTTTTGGTATTATGGAAATCTTGAAGCAACTCATTTTAAAAAATACTCTTTCTAATTTTTAATTGAGTTCCCAATAATCTTTATTGGACCCATTTTCCCCCCACCATCCTATTAAGAAAACAAACAAACAAAAAAGAGATGGCCTTAAAAAAAAGTCTGAAGAACTCGGAATGCTACAAATTTCACAAATATTATTTTTGATGTGTAATTTTTATTCAAGGTGGTACTGAATTTTAGATAGTACTTTCCAAATCCTAAAACATCAGACTCACTTGAGGTACCTACTAAAAATGTAGCCCTCACCTCACACCAGTTCAATCAGAATCTCTGAGACTCTGCATTACACAAATGGTTCTGAAGACAGGAGTCCTGGAACATACTTTGAGAAACCCAAATTTAAGGGAACTCAGGCAACAGGCCTAATGAATATCTAGTAGTGCCTACCACCTGTTCAGAGTTATTCATTTTTTTCCCCTTTTTAAGTCTATCAGCATCCCTCAAGTGGGCAAGTTCTCGGCTGGGTCAGCTCTGCAGTCCATAGATAAGTTTGCAATCCCTACAGAGTAGCATGGTTATCTGGTTAACTGTGCAGCCAAATGTACTAGGTTTAAATCCAGATTTTGACACTTACTAGCTGTGTCACTTGCCCTCTCTGTGACTCAGTTTTTTCATCTGTTATAATGGGAATGACATCTTTAGAATTTGCTGATAACTTTTTCTAAAGGTCATCAGGATTGGCAAAGGGCAATCACTGTGCCTACCTCATATTTTTGTTGTGAGGATTAGACACGTTAATACAGTTCATCCGCACAATTCAAGAATCTGCCCGCTATTAAATTTATTTGTAACCCCCCAAATCAGTACTCGTGGCACTTTCGTGGTCATTCTGGCACATGCGAGGTGGTGAGGGATTTGAGTCTCCCCACGTGCAGGTTTCCAGGTGGGGTGGAGCAAGACGACACTCTGCCTTCTTGTTTCAGCTTCAGACTATAAACAAGTGTCATTTTTTTTTTTTTTTTTTATTGCGGTACGCGGGCCTCTCACTGTTGTGGCCTCTCCCGTTGCGGAGCACAGGCTCCGGACGCGCAGGCCCAGAGGCCATGGCTCACGGGCCCAGCTGCTCCGCGGCATGTGGGATCCTCCCGGACCGGGGCACGAACCCGTGTCTCCTGCATCGGCAGGCGGACTCTCAACCACTGCGCCGCCAGGGAAGCCCAAACAAGTGTCATTTTTGAAGTCTATTTAGGGCCACGTTTTTGCATTTTTGTGCTTTTTATTAATGATTATGCTGTATATAGTGGCCCCTAAGCAGAGCACTGAAAAGTGCCAACTGGTGTTTATAGGTACGGAAAGCTGTGGAAGGATCTTTCAGAGAAAATACGTGTGTTAGATAAGCTTTATCCAGGCACGCCTGAGAGTGCTGTTGGCTATAAGCTCGATGTTAATGAGTCCACAATATCTATTAAACAAGGTGTCTTTAAACAGAAAGCCAGATAAAACAAGTTATGTACTGATCAGCTGATGAAAATGTTGTGGCTAAAGGCTTGAAGGAACGTTAACCCTGAATCTTCCCAAGAACACGGATAGTACAGTATTCGCTAATTCAGTGTTCCCTGTGACTTTAAAGACACAATTACTGCAAAAATGAGACTCGATTGCATACGTAAAGGATTAAAGCACACCCGGCACAGAGTTACTGCTATAGAGGTGTTTGTGAAATGAAGAAATCCCTGACTGAGTTTACAGAGAGGCCAGATCCCATCTTAAGGGAGGCTATAAGAGGGAGCCAGTAGGAAGCAGGTCGACCAGACCACAGCAGAGTCCTCCCAAGGAAAGTCAGGGATCCGGGATAAAGGGAATTATAACAGGTCAAGGCAGATTTGGTGATGGAATTCCCCCAGGTGCAAGGCCCATGACAAGTACAAGCGCTGCTTTAAGCGGTGGTCAGAGGTGCTGCTGGGAAGGGCAGTGTGGTGCAGTGGTCTGGTGCCTGATGTTGCTGAGCATCAGAATTACCAGGAGGGCCTCAAAACATCTGCGGAGGCAGATTCCCCAGCCTCACCTCAGAATTTCTGATTCTAGAGATGAGACCGGACATGTGTAGCCTTAAACAGCTCCCCAACACCAGTCTAACATTTGGGAGCCACTCAGGTAAGAGCAAGAACTCCTCCCTTGGACTAGGACAGGCTTGGGTTTGAATCCAGCTACATGGCCTTGGAAAGATGATTGAAATCAGTGAGACTGGGTTTCTTCATCTGTAAAGTAAAGATGTAATCGCAACCTTAAAGCATCACTGCTGAGAATAAGCCAGAGAATGCATGTAAATTTCCAGATCCAGTGTCTGGGATGTTGTCGATATTCAATACCGGGTAGGATGACCTTCCTTCTTGTTGGTTCATCCCCAACTGCTGTGCCCATGTTCTCTTTTTCTATGTGAAAGTGACACTCCCCCAGGAAGCATGGGGTTATTCTCCAGCAAGGTCAAGAATTTGAGGCAACCCCTGGCACCATCCTCCTCCTCCCACTGGCTGGGAACAAACAGATGCTAGGGCACCCAGGTGAGAACAGGGAACACTCAGCCCAGGCTCACTTTCCTCACAGTTTCTGCAACGCAGGGAAGCCTGCCACAGGCTGCATGGTTGGTTAGAATGTGCACCAGAAAGGAAGCACTCCTTCCTTGGGTCTGATGTCAGCCTTCCTTAGGAACATGATCTGGAGCCCCTGGGGCTTTACAGCTATAACTGGCAGACTGAGTAAATGCAGATGGGCCAGGTGGGGAGCGAGGGCGCCAGAGCACAGGTGGCCACTGGCCCCAGCTGCATCTGCCACCAGCTGAAGCTCCCCCAGAGTCATCTGCAGGCCCTCCAGGCCCCATCTGTTTGCCATTGTCCAAGATGCAGGCTCCTGGGGCCCTGAGCACCGACTCTATATTGCAAGATGGGCTTCTGTACTGAGCAGACCCATGCAGCCTCCTTCACCTCCTCCCCTCCCACCCCTGACATTTTTCCCAAGCCTGTCTCCCTTCCTGTTCCTTTCTGCCCTCTCCCCCAACTCCTACCCCATCTCCAAAATTAAATTTCCTCTCCGGTCTGCTTTGGAACACTCCCAGCTTTTGTCATTTATGCTTTTGCTGCATCTTTGCTAAGGGCTTGGCAAGGAGGGAAAACTTTCTAGTGGCAAAGGCATAACCCTCCAACAAAAGCAATTTCCCTCTGACTCTCTGGTTGTTAACTTGCAAAGAGAAGTCCATTCCCTGGCAGAGCGAGATGAAGCCCCACATGGCTTCCCTTCTGTTCCCCTTGACTGGGTTTCACTCCAATCAGTGTCCAGGGTTTGCTGAAGTTCAGTCCTGCCCATCAGAAGGCAGGAATTACATGATCATTCATCATAGTGCTTTGAAGTCGAGTGGAATTTTCCTAAACTTTCAAGTGTGTTCCATTGACATCGTCCACCCTGATCGAAGAATGAGGACCGTATGTAGGACAGTGGAGAGTCGAAGGGCAATTCATAAACACATAAATTCTATCACCTGGCAGTTCTTGAGTGCTAACTGTGTCAGGCACTGCTGTGAATGAATGAGCTCATTTAATCTTTTCTACACCCAAAGAGTTAGGAACTATTAGAATTAGGTACTATCCTGATTTTATTGATGAGGATATTGGAACACAGAAGGATTAGGTAATTTGAACAAGAACCCAACCCTTGGAAGCAGCAATGTCAGGATTAGAAACCGAGCAGAATGTCTTCAGAGTCAGAACATGTGGCCTCTGCCCTAAGCTGGGCTCTTAAATAGCACTTTTCAAGCTGAGAAACCATTGAGTCTTAGGGTTCCTAAGACTGGGGATTGTCGGGGGTGGGAGGTACCTAGCTGTGGTGCACCCAGTTTCTCAGTCTCCACCCTTCTTCCCACCCCACCTGCCCTCCTTCTGCTTTTCTTTGTTATATACAGTGGACTTCCATGGAGGTCAGCTTGAAAAGAGTATGTAGCTCACCAGGCTGAGACCTATTAGTCTGGGACAGTTTGGTTGGTGTCCAGCACCTGGCAGGAGATTAGGCTTGTGGTAGCTGCCCAACACTGTTTGTTGAATGAGCAAATGACCCTCCCCAACCCCACCTTCCCTTCATCCTTGGAGATGAGGAAATGAGCACAGGGAAGGGAACTGTGTGACCCAGTGGCAGGGTGCCACACGGCTGGCCTGGGAGTAACACTGACTTTGCCACTCACCAGGGAACTCAGCAGGCCTTCGGGGCCTCATGTGAAGACTCTAGGAGCTGGACTATACAATTTCAGGTTCTTAAGTTTCTATGAGTCAACAGTAAGGATGCCAGAACTGGGAGCCAGTCATGCATCAGAGATGTCAATCACATCTCTTATCTCCAGCAAGGCAATCCTCCTCCCTCCGCAGGGAGTGCACTGGGCATGTTGTTCTGTGTTCTCCCTGGGAGCTCCCCTGGGGAAAAATTAATACTAAACCTCTCAAGGAAAGAAACAGATGCGTATATAGACAGTGATTTTCAAGCATAAATGGGTCAAGGATGCTGCCTGAGAATGGGACAGTTAAGAAGGTTCTATCTACAGAGATTATGTCAAAGAAAGAATGACTGAGGCCAGAAAGTGACAAAGCACCTGCGGGGTGGTGCCTCTGCCCCTCGGTCAGAGGCAATAACAAATGTGGAGACATCACCAGTCCAACCATGTCCCTCAGGCTGATCCATACACATTAAAAGTCAAATATATCAACACAACCAGCAAGAGTGATAAGCAGCCCCTTTCAGAGGCATTGGGATAATTTAAAAATTTATTTCTTTTACAATATAATTTAAAATGGGATTCTGGCTGACAGTCCTGTGTTAGTTTCCTGGGGCTGCTGTAACAAATTACCCCAAACTGGGCGGCTTAAACAACAGACATTTACTCTCTCCAAGTTCTGGAGGCCAGACGTCCCAAATCAGTATCACTGGGCTGAAATCAAGGCCAAGGCCACACCACGTCAGGAGGCGCTAGGGGAGGATAGGCTCCTTGCCTCTTCCAGCTCCCGGGGGTTGCTGGCATTCCTTGTCTTGTGGCTGCAGCTCTGTCACCTGTACCTCCATGATTACATTGCATCCTAACCCTATGTGTCCAACCTCCCTCCGCCTCCCTTGTAGAAGAGTGCTTATGATTGCATGAAGAGCCCACCCATATAATCCAGGATAATACCATCTCAGGATCCTTAGTTTAACCCTGTCTTTTGCCATGTAAGGTAAGTGTCTCAGGTTGTGGGACTTAGGACTGAATATCTTTGGGGAACGTTCTTCAGCTGTGACAGCTCCCACAGGCCAAGAACAAATCACTAGGTGCCAGGCCAATGTAGGAAGCAAAAAGCATCCAAAAAGGTTAAAGAAAAAGTCAAATACCATCACCCACCTAGATATCCAGAGGTGGATGCTAGAAAGGCCAGAGAGGGTCATCAGGATGCTGCTCACTTCCTCCCACCCCCACGGAGGAGAGAGGACCTTCCCCTCTTCCAGGCCATGTAAGGCACTACCTGGAACAGAATGCAGCATGGTGACAGAGTTTTTAATGTGACTGCACCCCCGTGAAGTGCGCAGAACACAGACACTGGCACCTCATTCCTGCCTGGGAAACCTTAGGGCAGAAGCTATGACCACAGGCTTGGGCAGGAAGAGCTGAGGGAAAGGGAGGTGGGCCTGGGCTGAGTGGGGAAGCACTGCTCACAGGCCGTGGAAGACCCCCTCCACACCCAACAGGGCTTCCTGGAGGGGCACTGCCTTCCAACAGAGGAACCACCATGCAGAGACCCCAAGACTGAGGGGGGAGTCATCGTAAGGACCAGGCAGCAGAACAGCTCTGTCCTCACCATGCGGTCCACAGTCAGAAAGGGCCCCCATGAGAGAGAAGCAGACAGTCACCTAACTAAGATCATGTGCAATCCACTGTCTGATTACATCTGGGTCCTTCAGGAAAGACCTCTTGGTCTCCCTCCACACCTCCCTTGCCCCAGCTCCAGCTCCAGGGAAGCCAGGAGCAGTGTCAGGAAGAAGAAGTTGGAGGAAAAATCGCAATGTCAGATCTTGAGCCCACGGCAGACACAGAGCAGGAGAAAAGCTTTAACTTTGGATGAAGTTTCGAGTTTTGATGCATACATTTAATTACTGAAATGCCTAATTTCTGAAATGAGACTTATCTTAAGATCTAAAGGACCCAGAGACTTTTTATTACTGGCAGTGACAAAGTCAGTGGACCTGCCTGAGTTTTCCCCCAGCAATGGGAATGAACTTGCCTACAGAATTACAGAAGGGATTCAACTGCACTAGAGAGAGACAAAATAACGCAGTTTTCTGTGTGCACCTTATCAAGTCTAGCCCATTCACCATAATGTTGGATTTCTTTTTACCGTTTGGTCCTCTTTTATTTTTTAGGCCATGGAGCTGGATTTTGCCAGTGATCCTAAGCTTCAGGAGAAGGGCAACATAGCCATGTGCATTAGCTAGAGCTGCCCAGGTCTTCCTGTTTTCAAAGATCTACTGCGCACATCACCTTCACAATGTATGTCCTTAGCCATGGATGACAAGGATTTCTGGGTCAGTGGGGAATCCCCACGTTTCCACAAATAGCTGAGCCATTGACCTCACTGCTTAAACAGCTGCAGTTCATTTGGCTTCCAAATGTCATCCCAAGGGCCAATTTCAGTTTCGGTACAGCATTTTTCTTCAGCCTGGGAACAAAGTTTACTGTTTTACTCATTCTTCCAGTCCTGGGAAGCCCCATGCCTTTTTAGCATCCTTTGTAGCTCCTCCAAATGTAGTCATCTCTGCATTTATCTGCTCCTAAATGTTAAGGAGCCTGAACAGTTGGAGCAGATAAAGAAAGCCCAGAATGGAATAAAATAGTTGTATACCACACTTCCCTCTTCTATGTCTCTTCTTTGTAGACTCAGGCAGTGAACCTGAATTTTTTTTTTTTTAAAGAAGATGTTGGGGGTAGGAGTTTATTAATTAATTAATTTATTTTTGCCGTGTTGGGTCTTCATTTCTGTGCGAGGGCTTTCTCTAGTTCCGGCGAGCGGGGGCCACTCTTCATCGCGGTGCGTGGGCCTCTCACCGTTGTGGCCTCTCTTGTTGCAGAGCACAGGCTCCAGACGCGCAGGCTCAGTAGTTGTGGCTCACGGGCCTAGTTGCTCCGCGGCATGTGGGATCTTCCCAGACCAGGGCTCGAACCCGTGTCCCCTGCATTGGCAGACAGATTCTCAACCACTGTGCCACCAGGGAAGCCTGGAACCTGAAATTTGAATCATGGTTTCCCAGGATCACTGGTGGATCCGAGAGTTCCTAGTGGCAGACGGTCTCCTCAGTATAGGCCAGGACACAGTTGTGAAAATGCAGAAACAGTGTTGGAAAGATGTCAGAAGGCATGTGGTGTGGTCCTGGCACAGTCCCTTACTGTTGCCATGTCATCCTTCATCTGTGCTATGGGCATATGACAGCCTCATGACCTGTCTAACTAGGCTGAGAAAAGCCAGTGAAACAAAAATCGTGACAGTGCTGATACACGCATTTAGGAGTGTGAAAATAGCTCATTGTCTATCATTCCAAGGGAGGTGGTGATTGAGGGCTCTGACCCCTCCACAAGGAGGATGATAGGACACACTCATTTAACTCCACTCCTGTCTGTATTCCCAACAAAATGAGGATTCGGAATAAAGTTACTAGGACAAAGAGACTGGGGCAGAAGATAATAAAGCAAATACATGCATACATATCTGTGTGTGTGTGTGTGTGTGTGTGTGTGTGTGTGTGTGTGTGTGTGT